>NW_027421088.1:0-58210 GCF_009905375.1 Apium graveolens | reverse complement strand
GTGGCAAAGTGTCCCAACTCATTGCCGTTGAAACATCGAATGGTGCTTCGATCAACCATCCCTGTTTTATACCACCACTGCTGGTGTTAGAGGATGAAGATCCACCTTTCTGGAATCTTGTAGTTGGACTTGTACTTGAACTTGGGATTCCTTTTGAATCTGACAATTGAGAATCTCTTGACAATAAGGGCCATTGACTCATCCTCCAATTGCTCCAGTTCTTCCAAGGAAAATAATTCTCCTGATTGATTTGTAGTAGGATCAATTCTTCTACTATCACATTTTCTTCAACCTTGGAAGACTGTACCATTCTTTCTGACTGTTAGATGGTTGTTGATATTGTGGTTGTTGTTGTTCACAAGCTCCATCAGTACGAGAGATCAGTGACGTGGCTGACCACTCTTCCTTTCCCGTAAACTCCTTCTGCTGAATCTGCTCCAACTCATAGTTTTTTAACACACCATAGAGCCTTTCCAAAAATCTCACTCATATCTCTTGCTTCTCTTATGGCAGTGATTCTATGTTTCGAGATGAGTTGGCATGTTAAAAGGAACTTTTTGTTGACCTCCCTGATGGAATAGTATTTACCATTAATTTCAGGTTGTTGATCAATGCATTGTACCTCTCAAACACTTCAGTGATTCCTTCTCCTGGATTGGATTTAAAGTATTCATACTCAGAGGTTAGGATTTCTAACTTGTTCTCCCTAACTTCCTCTGTGCCTTCATTAATAACCTCAATAGTTTCCCAGATATGTTTGGAAATCTTTACAATTCATCACATGTCTATTCATCAAGGGATTAAGGGAATCTACTAAAATTAATTGAAGGCTAGCATCCAGGGAGGCTTCTTCTATTTCAGCAGGAGAGAAATCCTCAGGATCTTTCACATAAGTTCTCGCTTTGGTGATCACCACATCATTTTCTATTACCTCTGGTTCAATACCATAGGAATTTTTGGACCCTTCTTAACACTTGCAGATATTTGGGATTAGCAACTTGTAAAAACAGTAGCATCTTCTTCCACATAACATAATTTTCTTTATCGAAAAGTGGAATTTTAACGGTTCCAACTTTTTGTGTAGTAATTATGAATTTTTGAGTGAATAAAAAATTCAAGGAGTGAAAGAAACACAAAAGTCTAGGATCTAGATTTGTACGTTAATCAGAAGGCTCAGATACCAATTGTTAGGTCCCAATTTGTTTGTAGAAGGGGGGGTTGAATGCAAACAATACCGTTTATCGAATAAAATGCGGAATAAAAAGGTGAAAAAAAATTCAAGTTAAATAAACTTTTATTAAACTTGAAAGGTGTTACAACTACGGTATCGATTACAAGGGATTAATCTCAAATCAATAATTACAAATCTAGAATAAATTCGACATGAACTTTTCTATTTTTGCAATTAAAAGATCAAATGCTAAATGCGATTTGAGATTAAGTTCTAGGGATTTAATCCGCTAGATTGTTACAAGAACAAGATAAATAATTCTAGTGGTTTGGATTTAACTTTACAATCTAGAATTTTGATCTTGAATAAGCAGATGATAAATGAAATGATTTGCTTTTGTTTCTGCTCTGTTCTTGACTTGTGTACTCTGTTTTTGATTGAATGAATGATGTCTTCTGCATTCTGTTGTTTAAGTAAACAAAACAGTCCTGTTGAATCAGCAAGACTTTCGGCAAGACAATCAAATGAACTAGCATGACAATCCATTTGAACTGGAAGGACTTTCGGTGAGACTATCCTTTTGAACTAGCAAGACAATCACAATAGCTAGCAAGACAATCAGAATGAACTCGCAAGACTTTCAGTATGACTATCTGTAATACCCCCAAAATTTTGAACTTTTTGTAACCCTTGTGAATAGTGTTTTAGCTGAATGAGAAAACTTTTCATGCCACACTATGTAGGGGTTCTGTTATGGATTCTGAGATTTTATTAGTACTCTATATGGCATATGGTGTATGTAAAGATCGTCAGAACCCAATTCCGAACACTTTGGTTTTTCCCGGAAATACACTAGATACAGAGAGAATTGAGTATAAGGTAACAGGATAAAAAGGATTTAAATTAAAGGATTATAATAGAGGATCATAAAAAGGAATATAATGTATTGAGAAAGGTTAAGGGAACCTAAGTAATAAGATCCCGGGTATGATCCTTCAAACAATAAACGAAAACGAAAGTTAAGCGAACTGTATAACAGATCAGCGGTCATTAGGCAAACAATTAGGAAGTTAATCAAAGGGATTAGAGAGAGTGATGTCACCCAACCAATGAGAAGAGGACAAGGAGGGAAGATGACATCACAACATGACATAGGCATGACATGGGAAGGAAGGAGATGTGGTGGATTATTAACCACACAAAATCAAGGTTAAATTGGTAATTAACCAAAAACAAAACAAAACCAAATCAACCAAGCCAAATAATCATCTTCATCAAAACAAAAAGAAACCAAGGCATTTTTTCTTCTTTAGCTCTCGGCTTTTTACTATTCCAAAGGCAAGAAAATTCAAAATCCAAGATCAAGGCTTCCTAAATTGGTGAGTTAATTCCCTAATCATCCTTATGCATAGTTAGGGCTATATCATGAGTTTAAGCCATCAATTCTTTCTCAATCTTCTTCATTAAATCAATGAAGAAGACATGAATAGTGTTTTCAAGGTTTTTAACTTGAATTTTCTTGTTTTCCTTTAAGATCCAAGCATTCCTAAGACTTCTCAAAGCTTCTTAAGGCTTCCTAGCTACTCCCACCACTTCAAGGAAGGTATATCATCTCCAAACCCTAGATTCCTATGTTTAATAAGATGATTTTGATTATTATGGTGATATTGTAGCTTAATGTTTGTGGTTTAGAGTTTGGGTTGAAGTGGTATTGAAATGGAATGGTAAATCTTGTTGTTTTGGTTAAAAGAATGTAGTATAGTTAAATTCAAGCTTAGGCATAAGTATGAATGTTAAAATTGAGTTGATTTGGGGCCGTTGTAATGTAGTTTAGATGGAGGTTGATTGGGTTGTGAATTGGAGTTGAAATTGTGGTTGTTTGAATTGGTTTAACTTTGGGAAATCGCGTAAACAAAGCCGTCGTAACGTCCGATTTTCTTTAGACTGTTTTTGTGCATAACATTAGGACCCGAGACCCCCCTGCTAGATTATGACCATTGCCATTTCTAGATAGCTCGTGTTACGAGCTTCGTTTTGATATGTAGTTCATTCGATTCCGATGCACGGTTTAGGAGAAACGACCGTTTCAAGTAACGGCATTTCGCGAACGAAACATTTCCCCTCGCCTTACTTTGAAACCTTGGTTAAGGACCTTAAATGACTAATTGGGGTAAGAAACATTTATGGTAAGTGTGTTAGGCAGTTGGTAAGACACTCGTGAAGGAATCGCCTTAAAACTCATAAAGGTTAAATTATTAAAAATGGTGGAGCCGAGGGTACTCGAGTGACTTAAGAGAATCAATAAGCGCAAAACAAGCGTTAGAGTCTAAGTTAGTTAAAGTATAGATACAAGTGACTTTGGTTTAATTCCAACTTACTTGTTGTGTATATGTGTATATGCATGATCTTGTGATAAATGCATATTTGTTATTAGCAAATTCTTGCGATATATTGTAGCATATGATATGGTATATATGCATGCCTGTTTCGTATTCTTGATTTATATATCTAGTTTATATTATATGAATATTAATATTCATTCGAGGGCTTATGACTCAGTTTATTATTATAATTGAATATTATTTCGAATATTCATTCGAGGGCTTATGACTCTTTTTATTTAATGATTATATTGGATATCATTTGAGGATGTATGACTCCTTATTTTATTTAATGAATATTATTTATAATATTCATTCGAGGTATTATGACTCCGCTTATTATTTAATAATATTCTTTATTTTATTAAAGAATAATGTCGATAATCAAACTTATTTTCGATTATTCAAATAAAGATAGTACTTTCGTATAAGTATATCTTTGGTTATTTAATTCATTTCAAGTATAAGTTTTAAACTTCTACTTCATTTTTTATTCTTTATGGGAATATTATTTAAATAATAATATTCAGACATTTTTTCATATCGGGACTGATATTTTCATAAATCAGTTTACTCCAAACACTCTTAAATGTTTTCGAGTCTTCAAAATGATTTTTAAAAGTTAGAGCGGATCCCAAAACTTTTTTATATTAAGATCTTCCTTTTAAGGGGATTTAAATACTCGCTCAAAACCTGAGGGATCCGGCTCTATGGTGTATTTTATATTCGCAACAAGGTTGCAGTTTTGGTAAATGAATTGATTACTTACCCAACGTTCGGGAAGTAAGTCCATCTATTGAGTCGGCATAAGCAACATGGGCTCAGTGGGCGTCCATGATAGTGTAAGTGGCTCAGTGGGAGTCCATCAAATGCATAAGTGGCTGAGTGGCAGTCCAGCATAAGGTCCTATTGGACCAGGGTGATGACCAGTGGGGAATTCGTCCATCTACTAGTAGAAAAGGTTACTTATTGGTATCTTTGCCTGATCAGCAAGATATCTGGTTTATGCCAAAATTCTTTTCCTTTCCAAAATTATTGGATGTTCAAACTCTGTTCATACTTTACATGACAGAGGTTTTCAGGAAATGTATAAAGAAGATGTATATGTGGATATATATATATATATCAGAACTTAATGAAGTATATCATAACTTCATTTCCTTTAATAATATTTCAAAGATTTAATCTATTCAAATCTTGTCTTGTAGTCTCATCTATGTGATGAACTGTTGAAAGCTCATTATACTTTGAACAGTGGTAGTTCAAGTAGCTTTATAAATGATATAAGTGTAGTGAAGTATTTGGTAACTTCATCCCTTGTTTTTACTTATATCTAGTAAGTAATTATCTTACACATGATAAAAGATTCTAGTAAGTATCCATTTAGATACTTATATTGTTATCACTATATATATCTTGCGAGCTGTAAGGCTCACTCTTGCTTTATTTCTTCATCACAAACAACAGTTAGGAAAGATGGCCAGACTCCAGCAGACCCAGCGCAAGCGCGTGGGAAGCGTCCCGCGTCTTCCCGATGATGTTGTAGCTGCTATAGCTGCAGAGGTAGATCTATTGTAGATCAGCATCTACTTTTGAGAATCAATTATGTATAATTATAACTTGTGGCAGATAATGGCAATTAACTGTAAATTATCAAGTAATCATTTTGGGTTGTAATAACTTTTAAATTGTGGATTCAAAGACTTGTACTTATTTCAATTTCATCTCTGAGACTATAACGGGTTGTGGTGTGTGTTAGTGTGGGGTCACAGCATAAGGTTATTTATTATTAATTAAGTGAAGTGATATTGTGGAAAGAAAGACCGTGACGACCCGGATCCCCGACCCCGGATCTGGGGGTGTTACAGAAATGGTATCAGAGCTAAGCGTTATAAACCTCAGAGATGATGCGACGATATAATAATAAACTCACAAAGATAATAAGAACTCTTGCCAAGTTCATGGTCGGACTACTTAAAGTAGTGCTGACAGTTAAAACCCTTACGGGAACCCTTATAAGTATCATGATAGTAACTTAGCTCGTTTAATGTGTAGGCGCCTGAGATAGAGGACCCTGAGATGTTCGAGCGTGAGCATGATGAGGCACTGCTAGATGTTGAGGATCAGGAGGAGCCTGAGATGGAGGAGGATGAGGAGGACCCCTCAGAGGAGTCAGAGACGGAGGTCATTGCTATTTCAGATGAGGAGGACCCCTCAGAGGAGTCAGAGACAGAGGTTATTGCTATTCCAGATGAGGAGGACCCGGATGAGGTCCCAGTAGCTGAGGAGCGTGTTGGACCTATGGTAGTGTATGCTGGTACCCCTTTACCCACACTTCCGGTGGTCAGAGCCCCTACCCCTCCACCACTATCTTGGATTCCCGATGATGACAGCTCAGAGACCCATACTTCCGAGCCTAGGCAGACCGAGGAGGCACCCTCAGCGGCTCCGGATTCACCACCTCTTGACCCTGCCCACAGGCAGTCTTCGTTAGCTCATGGATATGTTCAGGATGTTCTGAGGACCCGAGTGGCTGTTGCCGAGGCCGACTGGATGAGGCCAGGAGGGAGTTGGATGCAGAGAGGGCGGGTAGGCGTACCCGAGCTTATGAGACTAGGGCTTCTATACCCCGATCCTTGAGGAGGGAGCTTACGGGGATAGAGCTCACGTCCCGAGCGAGACTCAGATCTCCAGGGGGACAGGCATGGTAGGATCTCCAGGCGGCAGGCCGACTATATCTTCCGTCGTGCGATGGAAAGGGTATGGGAGCTGACCCGCTCCGGTGTGTGATTCAGGATTGACGATGGAATAGTCTAGTTGTCTAGTTAGCCGAGGCCTTAGTAAGAGCCAATTTTCCGGGATAGTTGACTTGTATATAGCATCCCTTTTTCTGACTAGACAGATAGACTCTTGTGTATCACTTTTGGGACAGATGCTGTAGCACTGTTGTACTTTTGACCAGATCAAACTATGTATTTCTCGCATTATGTATATATTTGTTTCCTTTCGGTTCAGTTCCTTAGTGACGAGATCACTGTTTTTATCATTATTATTACTGCACTTCGTATTAGAACTTCATAAAATAATAGAATTGCGATATACGTTCTCCCCATTATAAGAGCTGTGCAAGGCACAATGTTGTATATGATTGTGACCTAACGTTGAATTTCCCAATAATTTTTTTATATCAGAATCATGCCGCCAAGAAAGATTGGAACTAGGGCGAACCCTGGATCTGAGGACCAGGGAAGCCATAACCAGGATGATAGGAACCAGGAACACAGTGAAGAGGAAGATGAGGATTATGTGAACAGGAGGACTCCCTGTATGAAGAGGAAGAGGAAACATTATGATGTTGAGGGATTTGAGGATAGAGGCCTGAAGAAGGAGAACTGAGGTTGAGCAACCAGTACCAAACCCAGGCATGGATCCCATGGGCCAGTTCATGCAACTCCTAAGGCAGAATTTGGAACGTCAACCCAACCCACCCCCTCAAGGAAATAACATACTGTGGCAAAACTCTTTCAGGGCTTTTAAGTCCCTTAAGCCCCCTGAGTTCCACGGATCAGCCGACCCAGTTGAGGCAAGGGCATGGTTAAAGGAAATGGAGAAATCCTTTGAGATTTTTGAGTACCGATGAGGCACAGAAGACTGTATTTGCTACCTACCTTCTGAAAGGAGAAGCTAACTACTGGTGGGAGGCCAAGAAAAACATGGAGACAGATGCTATTATAACCTGGGAGAGATTTAGTCAGTTGTTTCTGGGAAAGTATTTCCCGAGGTTTATGGAAAACCAGATGGAGCTCAAGTTCTTGGAGCTAAAGCAGAATAACTTATCTGTAGCAGAGTACGAAGCGCAATTTACTGAGTTATCAAGGTTTGTGCCGGATTTTGTGAGCACCGAGGAAAAGAAAGCTAGGAGGTTTCAGCAGGGACTGAAACCGTGGATTCAGAATAGGGTGGCAATCCTTGAGCTTACGGACTATGCCACTCTGGTGCAAAAGGCAACGATTGTAGAAGTCGGAAGTGAACAGATGCAGAAGGAAAGAGAGAAGAAAGGAATAAAGAGGAAAAGTATGAGCATGGGTGGAGGTTCCGGCAGGAAGGAGCTTCCCAACTAGATTTAATCGAGGAGCAGTATCCCTACCAGGAAGGAACACTGGGTTTAAGCGGCCAATGAGTGTGAGCTGTGAGCCAGGGCGCCAGAAGTCAAGAATGTCCTATTCCAACCAGTCTCGACCCCCCATTGCCAGCCTATAACATATGTGGAAGGAATCACACTGGGTAGTGTAAGGAAAGCCAGTAACCTGCTTTAAGTGCGGTCGGGAAGGCCACTATTCAACTAAGTGCCCATCATCAACCCCTGCCGTCATTCCAACCACCACTTGTCATCAGTGTGGACGCCCAGGTCATTGGAAGAGGGAATGCCCAATGAACAAACCAGCAGCTTCGGGAGCAAGCAGGGCTGCTTCTAATAAGCCACCTACTGCAAGGACTTTCAACATGACAGTTCCAGGATGCTATGAAAGATTCAGATGTGATAGCAGGTACCCTTTCTCTAAATTCAGTCAGTGCAACAGTTTTATTTGATTCGGGAGCAACTAAATCTTTTATATCAAAGGACCTTGCGCGTAAGTTAAGACTTAAGGCTGAACCCTTGATAGAACCCTTACAAGTATAAATAGCCAATCATGAAATTATTCCTGTTAACCAGATTCACCCCGCCTGTGAGATAGGCATAGGGGAGCAATCTTTAGTGTTGATTTGATTCCTTTTAAATTAGGGGAGTTTGATATAATTTTGGGAATGGACTGGCTATCTAGCAATGATGCTCAGATAGACTGTAAAGGGAAGAAAGTTAAGCTAAATATCCAGGGAAGAAAGAAGTTATATTTAGAGGAAAGAGGCAGACGCAGAAATTTTTGACCATGGCCCAGGCCAGAAGGATGCTACGAAAAGGAAATGAGGCCTACCTAGCCTATGTGGTGGACACGCAGAAGGAGGTGCCCAACTTACAAGATATTCCAGTAGTCAACGAATTTGAAGATGTATTCCCACAAGACCTTCCGGGATTACCACCCGATAGAGTGATTGAATTTGCTATTGAGTTGGCCCAGGGACGGCGCCAATTTCAAAGGCACCTTACCGGTTAGCCCCGTTTGAAATGAAGGAATTAGCTATCCAATTGCAGGAACTCTTGGATAAGGGTATGATAAGACCCACTGTGTCTCCGTGGGGAGCACCAGTTTTATTTGTTCAAGAAGAAAGATGGGAGCATGAGGCTGTGCATAGACTATCGAGAGTTGAACAAGCTAACCATAAAGAACAGGTACCCATTACCTAGAATAGACGATCTGTTCGACCAGCTAAAGGATGCTGTTTATTTTTCCAAGATCGGCCTGAGAAACTGGATATCACCAACTAAAGATTAAACCCGAAGATATTTCCAAGACAGCGTTCCGTACCAGGTATGGGCATTATGAGTTCTTGGTAATGTCCTTTGGATTAACCAACGCTCCAGCGGCTTTCATGGATTTAATGAATAGAGTATTTAAGAAGTACTTGGACAAATGTGTGATAGTTTTTATCGATGATATTTTGATCTACTCAAGGACTGAGGACAGAACATGCAGAGCATTTGAGGATAGCTCTAGGAATACTCAGAGAGGAACAGTTTATATGCCAAATTCTCGAAGTGTGAATTCTGGCGGAATGAAGTACAGTTTTTTAGGACATGTGATCAATAAAGAAGGAGTATTGGTCGACCCCTCCAAGATAGAGGCGGTCTCAAATTGGGAAAGGCCAAACACACCCACAGAGGTAAGGAGTTTCATAGGATTGGCCGGCTACTATCGTAGATTTGTACAGGACTTTGCGAAGATCGCAGCCCCTTTGACACGACTTACTCGTAAGACAGGAAGTTTGAATGGACGGAGAAATGCGAGAACAGTTTTTCAGAATTAAGAAAAGGTTGATAACGGCTCCGGTATTGGCATTGCCGGACGGAAAAGGAGATTTTGTGATATATAGTGACGCGTCGCACAAAGGATTAGGATGTGTGCTTATGCAGCACGGTAAAGGTGATTGCGTATGCGTCGAGATAATTGAAGGAATACGAGGTTAGATATCCTACTCATGACCTTGAGCTCGCAGCAATAGTATTTGCCTTAAAAATTTGGAGGCACTACTTGTATGGAGAGAAGTGCGAGATTTTTCACAGACCATAAGAGCCTCAAGTATATATTTACGCAGAAAGAGCTCAACATGCGCCAGAGGAGATGGTTAGAACTAATCAAGGACTATGATTGTGAGATTCTCTATCATCCAGGGAAGCCAATGTGGTGGCTGATGCCCTTAGTAGAAAGGAAAGACTCGAATGATAACGACTTCGGAAGAATTGATAAGGGATTTTGAGGAGAATGGAAATAGAAGTAAAGGTAACCGGAACCGGAACTGAAAAGCTTTTTGAGATCTCAATGCAGCCAGAGTTATTGGAAAAGATCAGATTGTGCCAGGAGAAAATAATGAATGAAGGCAGAGAGTCAATGACTGGAGAGGAGATCCATACTGAGAAAGATGATAAAGGGATAATGAGGTACTCCTACCGGATTTGGGTTCCGAATGTTCAAGAGCTTAAAGATGAGATATTGGATGAAAGCCATAGTTCAAGGTATTCCATTCACCCGGGAAGTACCAAGATGTATAGGGATTTGAATGGAATATTACTGGTGGCCCAACATGAAGAGGGACGTAGCAGAATGGGTAAACAAATGTTTGACTTGCCAAAGGGTAAAGGCAGAGCACCAGAGACCCAGTGGACTCTTACGACCCCTGGAGATTCCCGAATGGAAATGGGAACAGATAGCGATGGATTTTGTTGTAGGCTTGCCAAGGACGAAAGCCAATCACGACGCCATTTGGGTAATTATAGACCGACTGACAAAGTCAGCTCATTTCATTCCTATCAATGAGAGATACACAGTCGATAGACTGGTGGACATTTACCTTAAGGAAATAGTGACGCGACATGGAGTCCCAGCGTCCATTGTCTCAGACCGAGACCCCAGGTTCAACTCCAGATTTTGGAGGAGCTTTCAGGAATGTGCGGGGACCAAGTTAAATATGAGTACCGCGTACCATCCCCAGACGGATGGGCAGAGTGAAAGGACCATCCAGACACTAGAGGATATGTTGAGAGTCTGTGCAATAGACTTTAAAGGGAGTTGGGATGATCACTTGCCGTTGATCGAGTTTTCTTATAACAATAGCTTTCATGCTAGCATCGGAATGCCGCCTTATGAGGCCCTGTACGGAAGAAGGTGTCGATCTCCCTTATACTGGGATGAAGTAGGAGAGCGGAAGATGCTCGGACCCGAAGTGGTCCAAAGGACCAAAGATATAGTGGATCTTATCAGAGGGGCTTGTAGCAGCCCAAGACAGACAGAAGAAATATGCAGACCTAGCCCGAAAGGACAAGGAATATGAAGTAGGGGACTTAGTACTGCTAAAGGTATCCCCTTGGAAGGGATTAATGAGGTTCGGAAGGAAAGGAAAACTAAGCCCAAGATACATTGGACCTTTTGAGATATTAAGACGGATTGGAAAGTTAGCTTACGAGCTAGCCTTACCCCCTAACTTGCAACAAGTTCATAATGTGTTCCATGTGTCAATGCTAAGGAAGTATCATCGGGATGCCAGACACATAGTGGAGTACGAGCAGGTGGATATGCAGCCAGATCTAACTTACGTGGAGAAGCCAGTAAGGATTATAGATAAGAAGGAGCAGGTGCTTCGGAACAAAGTGATCAAGCTAGTCAGAGTACTATGGCAGAATCATAATGTGGAAGAATCAACTTGGGAACTAGAGACAATGCTAGAAAAGTACCCCCATTTTTTCTGTTTGATTCCGGGACGGAATCCTTTTAAGGAGGGGAGACTGTAATAACCCCCAAAATTTTCAACTTTTTGTAACCCTTGTGAATAGTGTTTTAGCTGAATGAGAAAACTTTTCATGCCACACTATGTAGGGGTTCTGTTATGGATATTCTGAGATTTTATTAGTACTCTATATGGTATATAAGTGTATGTAAAGATCGTCAGAATCCAATTCCGAACACTTTGGTTTTTCCCGGAAATCCACTAGATACGGAGAGAATTGAGTATAAGGTAACAGGATAAAAAGGATTTAAATTAAAGGATTATAATAGAGGATCATAAAAAGGAATATAATGTATTGAGAAAGGTTAAGGGAACCTAAGTAATAAGATCCCGGGTATGATCCTTCAAACGATAAACGAAAACGAAAGTTAAGCGAACCGTATAACAGATCAGCGGTCATTAGGCAAACAATTAGGAAGTTAATCAAAGGGATTAGAGAGAGTGATGTCACCCAACCAATGAGAAGAGGACAAGGAGGGAAAGATGACATCACAACATGACATAGGCATGACATGGGAAGGAAGGAGATGTGGTGGATTTTAACCACACAAAATCAAGGGAAATGGTAATTAACTAAACAAAAACAAAACAAAACCAAATCAACCAAGCCAAAAATCATTCTTCATCAAACAAAAAGAAACCAAGGCATTTTCTTCTTGCTCTCGGCTTTTTACTATTCAAAGGCAAGAAATTCAAAATCAAGATCCAAGCTTCCTAAATTGGTGAGTTAATTCCCTAATCATCCTTATGCATAGTTAGGGCTATATCATGAGTTTAAGCCATCAATTCTTTCTCAATCTTCTTCATTAAATCAATGAAGAAGACAATGAATAGTGTTTTCAAGTTTTTAACTTGAATTTTTCTTGTTTTCCTTAAGATCCAAGCATTCCTAAGACTTCTCAAAGCTTCTTAAGGCTTCCTAGCTCCTCCCACCACTTCAAGGAAGGTATATCATCTCCAAACCCTAGATTCCTATGTTTAATAAGATGATTTGATTATTATGGGATTGTAGCTTGATTTGTGTTTAGAGTTTGGGTTGAAGTGGTATTGAAATGGAATGGTAAATCTTGTTGTTTTGTTAAAAGAATTAGTATAGTTAAATTCAAGCTTAGGCATAAGTATGAATGTTAAAATTGAATTGATTGGGGGTTGATGTGATAGGATTTGGTTGTGATTGAGGTTGAATTGGTTGGTTTGAATGGTTTAAAATTGGGAAATCGCGTAAACATAGCCGTCGTAACGTCCGATTTTCTTTAGACTGTTTTTGTGCATAACATTAGGACCCGAGAACCCCCTGCTAGATTATGACCATTGCCATGTTAGATAGCTCGTGTTACGAGCTTCGTTTTGATATGTAGTTCGTTCGATTCCGATGCACGGTTTAGGAGAAACGACCGTTTCAAGTAACGGCGTTTCGCGAACGAAACTTTTCCCCTCGCCTTACTTTGAAACATAGGTTAAAGACCAAAAGGGTTAATTAAGTATGAAACATTTATGGTAAGTGTGTTAGGCAGTTGGTAAGACACTCGCGAAGGAATCGCCTTAAAACTCGTAAAGGTTAAATTATTAAAAATGGTGGAGCCGAGGGTACCGAGTGACTTAAGAGAATCATAAGCGCAAAACAAGCGTTAGAGTCTAAGTTAGTTAAAGTATAGATTTACAAGTGACTTTGGTTTAATTCCAACTTACTTGTTGTTTATAGGTTACCAGACTCGTCCCGAGCCTTTTATCACCCCAAGTCGCTCAGGCAAGTTTTCTACCCGTTATACTGTTGTTGTGATGTATATATGTATATGCATTATCTTGCGTAGATGCATGTTGGTTAATTAGCAAATGTTGCGATATATTGTAGCATGTATATGGTACATATGCATGCCTGTTTCGTATTCTTGCCATATATATCTGTTGGTTCAGTTGATAATACCTATGCTAGAGGATAGCGGTAATTTGCATATACCCTTATTATAGGGACCCAAAAGGTGAAAACATTTTCTAAAACCGGGAGTCGAGGATCCCGAGTAGATTTTGTATATATGTATATATATAATATATATATATGGTTATAGTTTTCAAAACTATTAATCGAATAAGGTTATTCGATAACTTTATATTATTATTGAATATTATTTCGAATATTCACGAGGACTTATGACTCCTTTATTTATTATGAATATTATTTCGAATATTCATCGAGGACTTATGACTCCTTTATTTTATTATTGAATATTATTTCGAATATTCATTCGAGGGCTTATGACTCAGTTTATATTATTTAATGTATTATTGGATAGTCATTGAGGATGTATGACTCCTTTATTTTTAATGAATATTATTTATAATATTCATTCGAGGTATTATGACTCCGCTTATTATTTAAAATATTCTTTATTTTATTAAGAATAATGTTCGATAATCAAACTTATTTTGATTATTCAAATAAAGATATTACTTCGTATAAGTATATCTTTGATTATTTGCTATTCATTTCAAGTATAAGTTTTCCAACTTCTACCTCAATTATTCTTTATGGGAATATTATTTAAATAATAATATTCAGATATTTCTTTCATATCGGGACTGATTTATTTAATAAATCAGTATTACTCCAAACATTCTTAAAATGTTTTCGAGTCATCAAAATGAATTTAAAAAGGGTAGAGCGGATCCCAAAACTTGTTTTCAAATTCAAGATCTTCCATTTTAAGGGACTTGAATACTCGCTCAAAAATCTAGGGGATCCGGCTTATGGTGTATTTTATATTCGCAACAAGGTTGCAGTTTTGGTAAATGAATTGATTACTTACCCAACGTTCGGGAAGTAAGTCCATCTATTGAGTCGGCATAAGCAACATGGGCTCAGTGGGCGTCCATGATAGTGTAAGTGGCTCAGTGAGAGTCCATCAAATGCATAAGTGGCTGAGTGGCAGTCCACATAAGGTCCTATTGGACCAGGGTGATGACCAGTGGGGAATTCGTCCATCTACTAGTAGAAAAGGTTACTTATTGGTATCTTTGCCTGATCAGCGAGATATCTGGTTTATGCCAAAATTCTTTTCCTTTCCAAAATTCATTGGATGTTCCAAACTCTGTTCATACTTTACATGACAGAGGTTTTAGGAAATGTAAAGAAGATGTATATGTGGATATATACATATATCAGAACTTAATGAAGTATATCATAACTTCATTTCCTTTAAATATTTCAAAGATTTAATCTATTCAAATCTTGTCTTGTAGTCTCATCTATGTGATGAACTATTGAAAGCTCATTATACTTTGAACAGTGGTAGTTCAAGTAGCTTATAAATGATATAAGTGTAGTGAAGTATTTGGTAACTTCATCCCTTGTTTTTACTTATATCTAGTAAGTAATTATCTTACACATGATAAAAGATTCTAGTAAGTATCCATTTAGATACTTATATTATTGTTATCACTATATATTATCTTGCGAGCTGTAAGGCTCACTCTTGCTTTATTTCTTCATCACACAACAACAGTTAGGAAAGATGGCCAGACTCCAGCAGATCCAGCGCAAGCGCGTGGGAAGCGTCCCGCGTCTTTCCGATGATGTTGTGGCTGCTATAGCTGCAGAGGTAGATCTATTGGTAGATCAGGCATTCTATTTTTGAGAATCAAATTATGTATAATTATAACTTGTGACAGATAATGGCAATTAACTGTAAATTTATCAAGTAATCATTTTGGGTTGTAATAACTTTTAAATTATGGATTCAAAGACTTGTACTTATTTCAATTTCATCTCTGAGACTATAACGGGGTGGTGTGTGTTAGTGGGGTCACAGCATAAGGTTATTTATTATTAATTAAGTGAAGTGATATTGTGGAAAGAAAGACCGTGACGACCCGGATCCCCGACCCCGGATCTGGGGTGTTACACTATCAATTGTCATACCGATTGTCATAGTAGTTCAAATCATATTGTCTTACTGAATTATTAATAGATTTTAATCTAATAACAATTCTGAAAATCCTTAATATTAATTCTGAATTAATTAATCAATTAATTCAATTAATCAATAAATTAATCTTTGGAGATATAATTTATTTTCTTAATTAAATTATATGACTTAATTAATTAATAGAGAATTAATACTAATCTTGAGCAGCAACCATTCTTCTGAAAATCTTCTGAAAATTACTGTCAATTATGAATCAATTCCACCACTTCAATGTTGACACTCGATGTACTGTCTGGTTCATGAGTGACTAACTTCCATAACGTTTCTTCAAGCCTTGACCTTGATACTCTTGATTTTCTTCAGACTAAATCCTTGCAATTAATTGATACCCTGACGAGATCTCTGTCACTTGATTAAATTCACAATCTTGATTTATATCACTGAGGCTTGATCAATTTCTTGAGCTTCTTCCAGTGAATTAAGTCTTCAAGTCTGTAGATGAATAATGTTTCTTAACTCTTTGACAGATGTTACTTTATGAGATCTCTCTGACGATAGATCCACTATTTACTTATTACATTCTTATTTGAGTTGAGTTAAATCCTCGAATATACAAATAGGCTATGACATATGCCTTTCAATCTATAATATGTACAATGATATGTATTTATCCTAATGTTTGTATGCTTTGAGCATGATGATCAGAAATCAGTCTAATCTATATGAGGGTCACTGGATGGTTCTCAAGAATATTCTTAAGTACTTAAAGAGGACTAAAAATTTATTTTTGGTGTATGGAGAAGATAGGGAACTGGTTGTAAAGGGTTACACTGATACTAGTTTCTGAACCTAATTTATGAATAGAAAAGGATGATTATGTGTCTATGTATAGTTTGTGTTTGTCTAAATATAAGTGATGTTAGCTGGAATGGTTTATATCAAGAACATTGATGATTCTATAATGGAAGCCGAATATATTGATACTTTTGAAACAACCAAGGAGACTGTTTAGGCATGTCCTTAGGCGATATCACCTTATTAATGAGATTAATGATCAAAGAGATATAAATGTAAAGTGCATAGTAATGATAGTGTTGCAGACCCACTGACTAAGGCTTTGTCGCAACAGAAGTATGATGGTCATATTAGTTCCATGAGTATTAGATACATGGGCGATTGGCTCTAGTGCAAGTTGGAGATTGTTAGTGTTGTGCCCTAGAGACAACACTATGATATTTTAGTTTAAGACTTTAGGATTATTAATGTTTATGTTCTATCGATTATTCCCTTTATAATTTATTAATTCTTAATTTACTGCGATATAAATGTTAGATTAATAAATGTCCTTGGAATATGATATGCAATTCTATATATCTAAGTACGTGACTTAGAAATGAGATTATGAGAATAGTATAATATTCCTAAAGGTCCCTAGTCGAGTATTATTATTAAGGGACAATAATAATGCATTATGACTGGTGTGTTTGTTGACTGATGATCACATCTCATTGATCATAGGTATGATGATACTAAAGTAAAAAACACAGGCAGATGTATATGTACATGGTGTTGGACAAACCCAATGTGAGATTCTACATATCTGTTGTGTCATAAGTAATTCTCACAGTGATAATGATGTAATGGTCCTTAGACCTGAAGTCATTATATTTCTATACGAGAATTAATATACATTGATTCCATTAAAAGTTATCCTTGACCGGGTAATGATAAAAGTGGATATTGGGTATATTATGAATCGTATGAGAAATATGAATGATCTAGATGGGATTTAAGCCTCCTATTTAGGAGTGATATTATTGGCCTCTTGTGTGAGCTAGACTATGAAATGCGTGGCCACGCTCAAATGTTTCATTTGATATGATAGTCTACTCATTAATCAAGGAAATCCGGATTAAACATTGATGAGGATGACACATTACATGCCTCTAGTTTAATCTATAATACGTGGTTAAAGGGATTATATTACATTGTACATTATTCACGAAATGTTTAATCAATCACCGATTTAATTATTATTACTTGGGTAGCAATGATGTATTACTAGATGCCGCTCATTATTTATAATTTTAATTTAGATTTAAAATTCGTTGCCAATGTAATAATAACCTATAGGGTCACACACAAAGAATGTTTGAAGGATTATTTAATTTAAATTGGATTTAAATCAAATTAATTTGAATTATATATAATATTAATTAGGTTTGACTTAATTAATTAAGTAAACAATGATATTCAAATTTACTAATATTAATTATGAAATTTTTTGTCAAATAATTAAGTGAGACTTAATTATATTACAAATAGGAATTTCGAATTAATATAACTCCTAATTAGTTAAGAGTTATAATTCGTTTTTCTACTCTCTATAAAATATCTCTTGTGTGGCTGATTTTTTGGTGTGCAAAAAGACTTTTACTAAAACCCTGACCACCAAGAGACAAGATGGAGAGAGCAAGAAGAAACGGGTTTGTGCTAGTACACATCCAATCCTTGAGTTTAAGCATTCGTGTGGATACCAATAGAGCGTAGATCGCGTGAGCGGGATGCGTGGTGATTGAACAAGCTTTGGATCACCATTAGTCAACCAATTGGTAAAGCTTCTTAAGGTAAACAATCTGATCTACGAATTAAATATATGTTTTTCACATGGATCCTGCGGTGGGTTTCGAAAATTTTGATTTTTTATATTTTTTAATTACTATTTCCGTTGCGTATATGTGCTCAAAACCCTTCACAAAACTGGTGCCTGCAACTCCTACTGTTGTTGAACACTATCAGCTAAAGGAGAAGAGTAAGTGGACACCAGAAGAGAAAGTAGCTGTGCTGAAAGATGCAAAGGTAAGAAACATTTTGCATAATAGTTTTGATTCTGTGATGTCAAACAGGGTTATAGCCTAGAAATCTGCCAAAGAGATATGAGATGCTCTTGAAACTCAATGTCAAGGAACCATGACCATCAAGAAGAACAGAAGGGCTGTTCTGATTCAAGAATATGAAAACTTTGAGGCCAAGCCTGATGAAAGTCTCATTGACATATATGACAGATTCATGACCCTGCTCAACAATTTGTCTTTGGTGGGAAAGGTGTATGATCGATAGGATTCAAACACCAAGTTTCTAAGAGCCTTAAGTGAAGAATGGGAGACTCAGACTTCAATCATACGACATCAGTATTGTTACATCCTTGCCCGAAAAACATAAAAAGATCACAACATATTTAAATTAAAACGCATGTGCATTGTGTGATTGTATGTGATGCATTTATATATTATTTTCTGGTTTAGTTTTGGATGGAATTATTTATTTCAAAATTGAATTCTTGAATTCTTATATAGGCGTATTCATAGAATAAAGTGAATAAATTTTACTTTAGAGAAATCGGATATTAGAATAAATTCATTTACTTGTAAATGTTTACTATTAATTTTAAATATTAATTAGCAAGTTCTAATATTTAATAAGTGAATAATGAGATAAAAAATATAGAAATAATAGCAGATAAAAAGGGATAGAAGAGAATAAAAGACAAGGGGAGACAAACCTAATTTGATTTCATCATTTTTTTTTGTGTACCACCGACTAAAAAAATCAGAGTAAGGGGAATCATTTCTTCTTCTTCTTCTAGATTCCCTCACTTGCTTCTAATTCACTTGGAAATTAGAGGTTTAACTGTATCCAGGAGTTGGGAGAAGATTAAGCTAGAGTTTAAAGTGGCAGAATCAAAGTATTCTTGATTTCCTTACGTTTGTTTTGATAAGGTAATCCTTTTTCTATGACTATAAATTTATTCTTGAACCTTCTTTTAAGTTTTTAATGTTGCAATTATAAATACTTAAGCACGCTTACAACTTGTTTGAGTAATTGTCTCAAAGAACAATGATTATTAATTAGTTTTGATTAGTGTAAGTGGTTAGTAAGTATGGATATGAGATGAATATATAACCTTATTTAGTGAACCTTGCTTAAGATTCAGAAGTGCACAACTTCCGATCTCGTTATGATCATGGCTTACATAAGAAGTGGATGTGATTATGTTTGATATGGAGTTGCATATAATGAATAAAAGTGTGAATTTTGAAGATCAGTAAATTTCTCCTGTTCTGTTCTGCTGTTATGAAATAGTTGGTTGCAGCTTTGGGCAATAAAATCAGGATGAAATTATTTTATTTTTTTTAGAATATTTAGGCGCTGACCTTGTATCGTTTGAGTATGCGAGTAAGAAGTTATCGCAGATTTAGTAGAGGTAGCGCAACACAGAATTTTATGTGTATCGTTGCAAGTTTGAGGAATTAGTTCACTTAGTTACATGATTTATTTTGATTTGATATTTTTATGGGGGACTGAACTTGTAGCTAAGATCAAATCTGGAAAGTTTCTTGTTAAAAATCTTATTTTTCATTTTATTAAAATTGTTTTACGATGCTGAGCGCAATAGAGTCATTGGTTTTAGTTTTGGCGTTCAGTTTTGGGATTCAGTTTTGAGAGACCTAAACATATAATTTCTTGATGGTTAAAGTATAAGAATTGTATGTTTATGTTTATAGTATATGCATATAAAAGATTGTGATCACCAGATGTGTAGAATTTGAGATAGAGATAATTATTTAAGGTCTATCACTGCTGTTCCTAATCAGCCCATAAATTCCGACTTCAAACATATGTCATAAATAGTAAATTTCATGTTATACTGTGAATTTTGGACATGATTTAGAATTGTATATTTAGTTTTCTCACGAAAAGAATGAGTTGATTTCCTTGTATCAATTTGAAGGTATATGCTTTATAGCGAGAGGGTGTAAATTTGTCGGAAACAGAGAAAGTTAACATGTGTTTTTCAAACACATTGATATATTTAGAAGAGTTATACATAAATTAATAGTCATATGTTCAACTATTAATATTTGTATGTCAATATAGGTTTCTGAATGTTTTAAGGCAAGAAGAGGTGAGGTAAATATGTGATCAAAATGTTTGGAATTAGGTGAGTATAAATTTGAGATATTTCCTACATATATGTGCTAACTTATATGTTTCTCTTAATCTATAGATTTGAGATGATCACTTGGAAATGGTTATATGTAGTTAACATGTTTTTGTGTACAAAGGTTAATATGCTATATGACCTTGATCGTTATCGGAATACTACAGTATGTAAATTATATGGAATCGATCGTTATCGGGAATCATATGTGATTAGATGATAGATGACATGAATTTCAGATCATCGGATACAGGTATGTGAATTGATAGTTGATATGTAATATACATGTCATGCATTTACATACCGACTAAATAAAAGAGTTGTGACAACCACTACTTTAGTATAAGAAATGAGAATTAATGGCCTAGCTAGCCATCAACGTGAAAATAAAGGAAAGTCCTTCAAGACTATAAACAAGAAAACACTAAGACCAAGATCCTAAAAGTTTATAGACCTAATACGTGAGGTCATCGAATGATGAACCAAGATCTTAAAAGTCTATAGACCTAATACGTGAGGTCATCGAAAATGTGTATTAAAGGAAAGCCTTAGACCAAGATCCTAAAAGTCAATCAGACCTAATACGTGAGGCCAAGGAAAGGAGTCTCGGGAGATGCTAAAGTCCAGTTGGTTAATCACAACAAAGTGAAAGAAAATGGGGTCACAGGCATATGTCGCATTCATAGTAAATGATCACTTGGCTTTATTGGATGATTATCCAAAATGATTAGTATGTGAATTACAGGTATATTTATATGATATCATGAGTTTTATGAGTTAACATGTATCTATACAAGTATCTTTATAGAATGCGAAATACTAGATTATCACTTTATAAATATATAAATTTTACTAGAGTATATTATATGATGATATATGTTCACTGGGTTGCGACTCATTCAAAATCGCTCATGTTTTCAGGTTAAGTGTATGGTCGGCCAGCTGGATCTTCATAGTCTCTCCTCCCCAGCATTTGCACATATATAATATGGTTGTGTTTTTATTTCTGTTATTAATATTTAATATTGAGTTATCGTGTTGTATTGTCTAGTTGTTCACCTGATCGGTTAGGACAGATTGAACTTATTTATATTCGAAGTAGTTGTTCACCTGATCGGTTAGGACAGGTTGAACTTGTGTTTTTTTTTTAAAAGTTAGATTTGTTGAATTGGTGTTAATGGATTGGAATGGATTAGGATTACAGGTGGATAGTTCGATTATGAAGACTACAAGCGACCTTTTTCTAAAATTCCTCTATATCAAAATCTGTATTATATAATAAATTCCAATAGTTGCAAGCATGTTTTGACTGCTAATTGTTATGTGTATAGTGACTTACATTTTCTAAAGTTTTCAGCTTCCGCATTATAATAGATTTGAAAGGGTCAATATATACTCTATTAAAAGAATATTTTTATCAGGGTTTATTATTCCCTAAAGTAATTTTGAGAAAATGACAGGTACACAAGAATCTTCGCTTATTTTATTATAAGGGTGTCATAAGTATGATTTGGAAATAGTTACTCTGGATGAAGTCTATTGCATACTGAGAACTCATGATTTGGAAGTCCAACAAAGGAAGGAGAGGAAAAGCAACAAAATCTTTTGCTTTGAAAGTAATGATGAAGCTTCAAAGAAAAGTTTGTTGGAGTTGTAAGAAAGAAGAATAATTTGCCAGAATCAGATACTAATGATTCATCATCAAATTCTGATGATGATACTGATTCTGAAACCGATGAGAACATGACAGATACTGCCGCATTGCTGGTTAAGGGCTTCAGGAGGATGCAACTCAGGAAGTCTAAGAACAACATAAGCTTTAGGAAGAAGTTTACTGGAGGTGAAAGGAAGTCAACTGGGAGAAAAGATGGAAAGGACTCTAAAGCTGGAAAGGTAGACATGACAAAGATCAAGTGCTATAATTATGATGAACCTGGTCACTTTGCCACATAGTGCAAGAAACAAAGCATGATAAAGGGAAGAACAAAGCCCTGATCACATCAAGTAAGAATTAGATGGACTCCTCTGATTCTGAAAATAAAGACACATGTTATGCACTGATGGCTAGTCTGATGATCCTGCTTCTTCTGAGTCTAAGGTACCAACTTCTTTCTTTTCTTTTGATACTGAAGATATATCTGAATTGAAATCTATTCTTAAATATCTGCATGGAAATTTTAAGAAAAAGACTCTAGAAAATGATAGACTTATAACTGAAATTGAGATCCTGAAATCTAGGAATGAACAGTTATAGTCTGACTTAATAAATCAGATAGATTTAAAGAAAGAATATGAGAGAGCTAAACATACAGTAAAGATTCTTGAGGCTAGATACAGTATGTTAGAGATAGATTTAGAAAATGAAAGAAAAACCCTTAGGCCTGGATGATTCAGGAAAAAAGGTTCATGAGATGATCTCAAAGAAAAACAGGAAAGAATGCCTAGGCTATAAAGATGGAGTTAACGATGTTGACACTGAAATAAATTTCCCTTAAACCTCCTGTCAAGTTTATTTCTTCAGAAGCTGATGAACCCAACATCCATCTTTGAAAAGGGTTCACAATCAGTATCACAGGAAAAATTGTTAAGTGATAAATCTCAAAGAAAGGAGAGCAAGGAAAACCATTAAGACTGTTAGGAATCAAAAGAACATAGGACTCTTGTCAGCAAAACAATTGAAAAAGAAATTATCTGAGGTTACTGACAAACCTCAAGTAAAAAGTCCTAAAAGGAACAGGAATGGTAAGCAAGGTATTTCTAAGGATTCAAATTACAAGGTTGTTCCCAATGCTCCTAGAAAGACTTGTTTTAACTATGGAAATACTAATCATCTTGCTATTGATTACAGGAGGAGTAAGAAATTGAAAACTGCTATTCCTGAGTCTGATGTTAGGGGTAGATCAGTATTTTTATAAACCACAAAATCCTTGTTTTCATTGTGGTAGTAGTTGGCATTCAATTTATACTTGTAGTTCTTATCACAAGCTGTATCACAACTATTATGAACCTTTGCCTAAATTTAATAAAGTTGCTTGTGTGCTTAATTCTCTTGTAACTACTAAATCTGCTTTTGACAAGTCAAATCCCGACAAAGGAAAAACTGTCAGAAGTACTTCTGACACACAAATGCTTAAGTTATCCAAAAAGAGGGCCCAACAAGTGTGGGCCCTTAAAAATCCTTCTAATTAATTATTCTTCTAATTGCAGGGTAAGAAGAAAAATACACTTGTCTTGGATAGTGGATGTTCAGGACATATGACTGGAAATAAATCCCTGCTGTCAGAATTTGAGAAGAAGGCTGGCCCAAATGTATCTTATGGAGATGGAAATGTAGGACACACTCTGGGATATGGCAACTTGATAATTGGGAAGGTAGCAATAGAGAATGTAGCTCTGGTGGATGGACTGAAGCACAATCTTCTGAGCATCAGTCAAATCACTGACAAAGGTTATCAAGTGTTATTCTATGACTCACACTGTGAAGTTGTTCATAACAAGGTCAAAGAAAATTATCTGATAAGATACAGACATGGTAACATATCTGAAGCAAGGCTACATGAAAGTCTTGAAAAGGAAGCTACTTGCCTTATCTCTAAGGCATCTAGTAAATGAGAGCTGGAACTGGCATAAGAAGCTCTCACATCTCAACTTCAATTCAATCAATGAACTTGCCAAAGAAGGAACTTGTAAGAGGATTACCAAACATGCTATACTCAAGTGATGGTCTTTGTGATTCTTTCCAAAGTCTAAAAAAAGAAGAGTATCTTTCAAAAGCAAAACATAATTCTCTATTTCTAAGCCATATCACATGCTACACCTGGGCCTTTTTGGACCAGTGAACATAATGTCCATCAACAAGAAAAGGTACCACACTCGTAATTGTTGATAGATTTCACTAGATATACTTGGGTTTATTTTCTACACAGGAAGGATGAAACTCCAGAAATTCTTCTGGACCACATAAGGCAAATTGAAATGGATCCACCCATAAAGTGAAAACTCTGAGAAGTGATAATGGCACTGAATTCAAGAATTCAAAATGGAGGAATTCTACAAATACAAAGGCATAGAAAAACAATTCTCAGCTCCTGGTACACCTCAACAAAATGGTGTTGTTGGGAGGAAGAATATAACCTTGATTGAAGCTGGAAGAACTCTGCTAGAAGAAGCAAAACTACCCACTTACTTTTGGGCTGAAGCAGTAAACATAACATGTTATACTCAGAATATCACACTGATAAACAGACATGGTGTTACTCTTTATCAAATGTTAAAAAGAAGAAGCCCAGTCTCAAACATCTTCATAATATTTGGATGTAAGTGCTTTGTTTTGAGAACTCATACTGATCAGCTTGGAAAGTTTGAATCAAAGGCTGATGAAGGAATCTTTGTTGGATACTCACCTTCAGAGCATACAGAGTTTTCAATCTGAGAATAAACACTGTAGTTGTCTCCATCAATGTATCTTTTGATGATAAGAAGATTCCTGGTTTTGCAGAAGATACTCATGAAAGTCTAATCTTTGCAAATAAAAATGCATTATTGGAATCTGGATCAAACTCTAATGAACTGACAAATCCGATGATTCAAATCCTGATACTCCTTCAGATTCTGAAGATATCATTGTACTAATGAACCTGCACATGTTAAGGGGAGGAAGCAACAACAAGGATCAGCTGATGGTACTAACACTGAAGAATCATCTCAAGGTTCTCAATCTAATCTCTCGGAATCCAATGCTGATTCAACATCAGATGAACATGAGTCAAATCCCAATATCTCATCAAGAGATAACACAACAGATTCAGGGGGAGCTTAAATGCATTTGTTGAGGTATGCAATTTAGGGGGAGCATCTAGCTCCAGAAGGACACTTCCCAGTGCTAGAAAATGGACTAAAGATCATACTCCTGATCTGATCATTGGAAATCCTAATGATGGTGTAAGACAAGAAGTGCAACTCAGAATGAATGTTTATATCATAATCTACTTTCAAAAGAAGAGCCAAAGAAAGTAGAAGATGCACTTAGGGATGCAGATTAGGTCATGGCTATGCCAAGAAGAATTAAATGAGTTTGAAGAAATGAAGTATGGAAGCTGGTGCCTAGACCTAAGAACAGGTCAACTGTAGGCACAAAGTGGGTCTTTAGAAATAAGACTGCATCTGATGGAATAATCATCAGGAACAAGGCAAGATTGGTGGCTAAAGGTTATTTCCAATATGACGGTATTGACTATGATGAGACATTTACTCCTGTTGCTAGGCTGGAAGCAATCAGAATCTTCTAGGCATATGCTGCTCACAAGAAGTCAAAGTCTTCCAGATGGATGTCAAGAGTACATTTCTCAATGGAGAACTTGAAGAGGAAGTCTATGTTGAACAACCACCAGGATTTGTAGATCCTAAACATCCTGACTATATTTACAGACTTGATAAAGCACTCTATGGACTGAAGCAAGCACCTAGAGCATGGTATGAAACCTTTGCTCAGTTTCTACTTGAAAGTGGATAGGTACAATAGATAAAACCTTATTTTATCTGAATAAAGATAAAGATTTGCTTTTAGTTCAAATTTATGTGGATGATATCATTTTTGGATCAACTAACCAACACTGTGTGATAAGTTAAAAGTTGATGCCAATCAAGATATCAAATGGGTATGATGGGAGAGATGAGCTATTTCCTAGGCTTGGAAATTAAACAGACTGATAATGGCATCTATATCAATCAGTCCAAGTACACAAGGAATCTACTGAAGAGGTTTAATATGCAAGAAAGTGCAACTGCAAGTACTCCTATGGCAACTGCTACAAAACTTGATCCTCATGAAGGTACATCAGTTGATGTCACAAGCTATAGAGGTATGATTGGTTCTCTTTTATACCTAACTGCTAGTAGGCTAGACATTATATTTGCCACTTGTTTGTGTACAAAATTTCAGGCAAATCCAAGGGAGCCACATCTAATTGCAGTAAAGAGAATTTTCAGATACCTCAAGGGTACTGTTTCACTTGGACTTTGGTATGCAAGGGAAGCTGATTTTGCACTATGTGGTTATTCAGATGCTGGATTTTGCTGGATGCAAAATAGACAGGAAGAATACATCAAGAAGCTGTCAGTTTTTTGGGAGGAAGATTAGTCTCATGGTTCAGCAAGAAGCAAAAATCTATTTCTACTTCAACTGCTGAGGCTGAATATATTACAGCTGGGAGTTGCTGTGCTCAGTTGTTATGGATGAAAAATCAGCTCATGGACTATGGATTATCATTTTCAAAAATTCCTATTCATTGTGATAATAAAAGTGCTATTGCTATGACAGGTAATCCGGTGCAACACTCCTCTTACAAAATACATCAGTATCAGATATCACTTTATAAGAGAGCATGTCATGAAAGGAACCATAGAGTTCATTGGTTCCTATTGATCAGCCAGCCGGCTGATATCTTCACAAAGCCATTACCTGAAGCAACGTTTACAAAGCTTGTAAATGAACTTGGTCTATGGTTAGTTGGGGACAAATAAATTTAGTTTCCAATTTATATTTGGTCAATCATGATGTATATTGATTAAATCCTGATATATCCTAAATGCTGTTTTTTAGATATAATCCAGGAATATGTGATGTTATTTATTTTATGCATGATAAATTAAGTGAATTTATTTGCTAATTGTGCATGTATGAATAAATATATCATCGGTCTCATTATAAATCAGTATAGGGAGACGCGCCCTTAACAAGACATCTTTGGTTAATTCATTAAGTAACTCTTCAATTAATAATTGGTCAGTCTCCTAGTCTCTTGATATTCCTTTGGCTATTTAATCGTTATTTTAGCTCAATCAATATCATCTCCTATTCTCACACGAAAACAACTCTCTCTCTCTCTCTCTCTCCTCTCTCTCTCTCTCTCTCTCTCTCTCTCTCTCTCTCTCTCTCTCTATCTCTCTCTCTCCCTCTCTCTCTTATTTCTCACTATTTTTCTCCCATCACAAAAATAGTTCTTATAACATGTTCATGAAACTATGAGAACTTCAACGTTGAGTTCAGTTGTGATGACTGGGAGCAGGAATGGCACATCACTGCCATTCCGATGAGGTGTGGAATTTAGTTCCACAAGAGATTCAGACAAATCTCCTGTTCTTTGAGATGGACTATCATCTCCATCTTAACCGCTTGGAAGAAGCACGATGAGAGGCTATTCTTCAGCAAGGAATGGATCATCCGTCTTGTTGTACTATTTGTCAATAGTAGGAGGAACTAATCGACATCAACAGCCTTAGTTCTTTGATTAAGACTGTTGATGTTCATCTTCTTAGACTAGGACTTTCTTGTAATCTTTTTGTATGTAATCTACAAATTTCATGAAATGTACTCTCTGATATATTAATGAAATTTCTCTTGATTGCAAGATTAGTCTATGATTATTTCTCTATGTATGCATGTGAATGTTCTTATTGAAGCCTGTTAATCTTTATATCATCCACTTAAAATGTATATCTTGATGATTGTTTTGATTAAAATTGTGGTTTGCTAATAATTTGGATGCTTTTGACCAACAACTGTTGAATTCGAATCGACATATCCTGAGTTTGTCAAATCCTGACAGAAACGAGGTCTCAAATACTGACGTAAGGTCAGCACGTTCTAATTCAGATTATATAGTCTTAATTAATTTCTACAGTTGTGTCTTGAAATATGTGTATGCATTTTGTCTTTACTTCCGCAATTTACTCCACCGTCAATTCTATTATTCAGTAATTGATACCTGTTCAAAGTCAAATTCACTAAATTACCTTATTCATATGATGTGTTATACTCCAGAGTAGTAAAGTTATAAAACCAGAAGATAAATTATGCGGCACAATTCATCATACACATAGTTTCATTGTGTACATCTCACTTATACTCTCTCTCACAACTATACACATCATGACTGAAAGGAATATGTCCTAAGTCCAATCGTGTATTAGGATTAGGAATAACTTTTATGTAATCTGTTTTGATTCTCATTGATATTAATAAAGACTTATTTTGTTTTATTACGGCTTTATCTATTTAAGTGTTTAAATAGATATACCATAGTTTAGAGTAAAGCTTTTTATGGATTATGATGAGATCATAATAGTGAGACCTAAAAAGATGATAACTCTAAACTTAAATAGTCCTGGTCATAGGATTACTAACTAGTAATTAATAATCCGCAAAGATCGGTACACTACTATGCTTGCTTCATTATGAAGGATGTCTGTTCTCATAGACATTTGTGTGGTGACACTATAGCTAGTATGTAGGTGCTTATTATGGAATAAGTTCACTGAACATGACTCGCACAGCTGAAACACGATGGAGTTCACTCACGTGTCAGCAGTTGTCACCTAATGATCAGTTGTACAAGTATCCTTAGACTTGAGGTCATCATAGTCATCTTGTGTACTCTGAACTTACTTTGGTTAGTTCTTAGTCTCCAGGGACAATTATTAGGGCTCTTCTGGGTATAGGAATTTGTACACGAGATAGTGTATGATCAATAAAGGATCTACCCCTTCCAGTGAAGGAAGCGAATGTTCAAGGCTGATCACTTATGCCAGTTCAGGAAATCTCTGGCCAGAGTGAGTTGAAATTAGAAA
The DNA here is from genome assembly GCF_009905375.1 of Apium graveolens. Lineage (NCBI taxonomy): Eukaryota > Viridiplantae > Streptophyta > Magnoliopsida > Apiales > Apiaceae > Apium > Apium graveolens. The sequence goes on along the minus strand of NW_027421088.1, from coordinate 29,167 downwards.
GGAGTTTCTAATTTGCATAGAACTACGCATAGTAAATGGTAAGCAAGTGATTGAATTAGATAGGCTTGACACGAGATCCATGCATTGTATTTAATCGGGACATTGTAGGGTAGAAGGAGTTTATTGTACGGTAACTATTCACTGACAGGTTCTTGGTATTCTAAGCAGTGGAATTCATATTATCCGGATAGTCGCGATATGTTGAGAAGCTTCACTCAACGATGTAGAATAACTGTGATTAATTAATTAATCATATTTAATAAATTAGAGAATTTATATAAATAATGATAAAATAGTTTTATTATTTATTTATTTCTACTACCGGCTTAATATTGAACCGACAGGGTCCAACCATAAAAGGAGAATGATTTAATGGTGGAGGAATTAATTAATAATGGCTAATAATTATTATTTATAAAATAAATAATTAATTAGCAAACTTTAATAATTAATTAAATAAGATTTAATTGATTATAAATTAATTAGAAAAGTTTTTAATATTATTAATTAAAGGATTTAATTTTGGAAAATTAAATCAGAGAGAGAATTATTTCTAAAGTGTTTAGCAAAAGGATTAATAATTAAAAGGTGTTTTAATTATTAATGAGAATAATAAATGGGATAATAATAATATTATTTATGGGAAAATTTCAGCTGAAAATTTTGCCTATAAATACACTATTATAGACCTTATTTTATTCTAACCCGAGAAACCCAAAAGTTTCAGAAAACCAAATTCTCTCCACCTCCTCCTTCTCCTAAAAGTCGTTTTCTTGGTGGATACCGGTGGAGTGCTTCACACTTGAGGAGCAACTGCTAAGGATCTCTGATCGTTGTCTCCGAATTAATTTTAAAAGGTTAGATTCGATCCCTCGAATTTTTATTCACGATTTATATGCTTTTATTTGGATTTTTTGTGTGTAAAAGTGTTTTTCCACGCCCCGCTGCGTTAAAAATCCAACAATGGTATCAGAGCATAAGTTGTATGCATATAGATCTGTGGTAAAAATTTCAGAATTTTATGTGCTTGTATGAATTAATTATGATTTTTACAAGTTATATTATGGTTTAATTTTGTCTGATGAGAAATCGTTTCTCAGAATAATTTTGAATGTTGATCTGGGTTCTACAAGTGTTGTAGATCGTCTGGGTATTTTTTTCATAATTTTATGATGTATAGATTTTTTATTATGAATTTTTGAAGTTGTTTCAATTAAAATTCGTAATTAAATAATTATATATAATAGTATTGTTTGTATGTAATATCTGTTATCTGCTTGTACTGCTGTTGGTTGAATGCACGGAAAGAGAAGTAGACAGACCAGAACACAGCATGCCAGGCGAATGTCAGGCGCGCAAACCGAGGAAAAAGGCAAGGCGGCGGCTGCAGTAAAAAAAAAAATATAGGGGTGTAACGCATTCCGGGAATGCGTTACACACCTGTGGAGCATTCATGGAATGCGTTACACCCTTGTAACGCAGCACCGGAATGCGTTACAGGGCTTGTAACGCGTTCCTGTAATGCGTTACAGCCCGTCTGTTGATTTTAAAATTAATTTTCTGGGAGTTTCGTAACTCCGTTTTAGGCGTGCAATATACCGTTAGATTCGTTTTTTCGAGACGGATCTAATGGAGTGATCAATTTTAGTTTATATAAAGTTTTGAACTGTTTATATTTCCATGAAGTGTTTTAAAGCTGTTTTTGACTGTTTTTAATTGCTTTTAAATGCTTCATGTGATACATAGAGATGTATAATGCTTAGACTAATGTGCTAGATGATATAACATGCCTACCTTGATGTTGATTCATGTTGATATATGTGATATATGCTTAGTTTATCATGCGATGATACATTTAGGTGAACTTAAATGAACACAAGGCGTTTGTTAGACAACCTAGTATAGTGAAATTGTTTCATAACCTTAATAATATATGAATACAATCATGAGATTCTTGTGTTTATGAAACACGTAATTGAATATGAATTTTCGATATGAGAGAAAGGATGATTCTGTCAACAACAGATTTCTATCTGTAAGAAAGGGTTATTAAGTGACGCCTCTTGACAATGCTCCACCCGATCTGGGAATCATCTGATTATTGATTATTGATTTGAAATATTTAATTTAAAAGGAAAATTTCTTTATAATATGATTATGATTGTAACGTAATATAATCCCTCTAAAATTAAATAATATCAAGTAGTAATTGGCCAATGATACAACGGGCTTGTGTCGGTCATAGCCTTCCAACATGATAGAAAAGTAGTTCTTATTTTTGAATCATTGTCGGTTCGTACTACAGCCGAGGGCTTTGATTTCGAAATAAGAAATACTTGTCTATTACATAGAGATGTGTACATTGAATAAGAATCTAAAGGTCGTTACGTGCCACAGCCGTGGGCTTTTGGGGACTGATTCAATTGTACGGAATGTTGGGTTATACTTGACTTAGAATATTGAGTTTGTCGTGCCACAGCCGTGACTCAATTATTCAAGAGGCTAAAGTTTGATTAGGGAATAACATAAGATGTAATTGACAAGAGTTGTCTGCCTATTGAACATTACATGGCGTTTCGTGCCACAGCCGGGGTTGTGTAATGGAATGTAGGATCCCTATTCCCACTAGCATTATGAATGCTTAATTTTTCACGTAGGGGGTTGAATAAATTAGGAAAACTAGTGGGAGCCACTTATGAATAAAGACCCGATTCATATAGTGTTTTGAAATGAAATCGAATATTTGCTAAGTGTTGTTATGTGTTTATCATTTATAGATTTACTTTGTACGTTATGTCTTCTGCACTATCACTCAGGAGCATACTAGATGTTCACAAATTGACTGGTCCTAATTATGCTGACTGGCTTCGAAACTTGAGAATTGTTCTCAGGATTGAGAAGCTGGAATACGTGATTGACTCACCTAAGCCTATTGAACCTGCTAGTGATGCACATAATGATGAACATGTTGTGTATCGTAAGTGGATAGATGATGTAAATGTTGCTCAATGCATCATGCTAGCTTCCATGAACATTGAGCTACAGAAGCAACATGAGCATATGGATGCTCACACTATCCTCTTGCATCTACAAGAGTTGTATGATGTGGCGGGGATGACAGCTCGATATGAGATATCGAAGGAGCTGTTCGGTTGTAGGATGTCTGAGGGATCATCTGTGAATGACCATGTACTTAAGATGATTAATTTGATTGAATGTCTTGGACAACTTGGTTTTGCCATGGATGGGGAGCTGAGCCAAGACTTGGTCTTGCAATCGCTTCCGAGTTCGTTCTCGCAGTTTGTTGTGAACTTTCACATGAATAAGTTGGATGTCAGCCTGCCTGAACTCCACAACATGTTGAAGACTGCGGAATTGAATTTTTCCCCTAAGAAGAGTTCTGTTCTTCTAATTGGTGAAGGTTCCAATCCTAAGAAAAGGAAGAGGAACTCTTCCAAGAAGAAGAAAGTAGGTGAGAAAACGCCGGTTCCACCAAAAGCTGAAGACCCCAAGAGCAAAGTTGTTTGCTTTCACTGTAACAAGGTGGGGCACTGGAAGAGTAACTGCAAGGTTTACCTTGCAGAATTGAAGAAGAAGGGTAGTGAGACTACCGCTTCTGATTCAGGTATGTTCATGATAGAAGTAAATATGTCATTTCTACTTGGGTATTCGATACCGCCTGTGGTTCTCATATCTGCAATTTGTTGCAGGGACCAAGGAGAAGTAGGACTCTTGAGGAAGAGGAGGTGATTCTACTGATGGAAATGGAGCAAGAGTTGCTGCTGAAGATGTAGAATCATTTCATTTACATAGGCCTACGGGCAAGACTATTGTTTGAAATAATTGTTATTTTGTTCCCTCGATTGTGAGGAATATTATTCCCATGTTAGACTTGGCTGGATTTTCATTTATTATTGAGAATAATGAATGTTCTATTCTTAGTGATAATATTCTTTATGAACGTGGTACTTTAAATAATGGTCTGAATATATGTGACATAATTTACTTCAGATTGAACAAACTAATAAAAGAAAAGGGATGATGAAAATCTCACTTTATAGTTCTCACTTTATAGTGGCACTGCAGTCTCCATTTAGTAGACATGGAGAGAGAACTGCAAATTTGCTAGGAATGGTACACACAGATGTATGTGGACCAATGTCTACGCAAGCCATGGGTGGATTTTCATACTTCAGTACTTTCATAAATGATAGATCTAGATTCGGATATGTGTTTGATGAAACACAAGTCTGAAGCCTTTGAAAAGTTCAAAGAGTATAAGTATGAAGTGGAGAAACAGCCAAATATAGTATTATAATTCTTCGATCAGATCGAGGTGGTGAATACTTTAATGGAGTGTTTCTGGATTATCTCAAAGTAAATGGTATAGTCTCCCAGTGGACTCCTCCAGATTAGTATCTGAAAGGAGATATCGAACTTTGTTAGACATAGTTCGGTCCATAATGAGCTATGCAAATCTTCCAGTATTCCTATGGGGTTATGCATTGGAAACCTCAGCATATTTACTGAATAAGGTGCTTTCCAAATCTATTCCTCAAACTCCGTATGAGATATGGAAAGAAAGGAAACTGAGTCTTAAACACGTTAAGATTTGGGGATGTCCAGCTTATGTCAAGAAAGTTGACCCAGATAAGCTGGAATATCGATCCGTAAAATGTAGTTTTGTGGGATATCCTATAGAGACTTTAGGGTATTACTTTTGCACCGATCATCGGGTGTTTGTATCCAGACATGCTACCTTCTTGGAAAAGGAGTTTATCCTTGAAGGAAACAGTGGGAGCAAAATTGAACTTGATGAAGTTCAAGAAGCACAAACTACTACAGATCGAGTGGAAACACCTGTTCTGACTGAACAACCTTTTGTGGAACAGCCCATTCATAGATCAGGGAGAGTGTCTCGCCAACCTGAGAGGTATTATGGCCTTGTCATTGAGAATGACAATGAGTTGTCGATCATTGTTGATGACGACCCTGTGACCTATAATGAGGATATGAGTAGTGTTGACTCAGAGAAATGGCATAGTGCCATGAAATCCAGAATGGAATCTATGTATACGGTATACAAAAGATAGATTATAGCAGATGGCCAGGTGGAGAGCTATAAGGCCAGGCTTTTGGGAAAAGGATTCAAACAAAGGCAATGGATTGACTTTGATGAAACTTTTTACATGTAGCCCTGTTAAAATCAGTTCGGATTTTACTTGCGATTAATGTGGTTTAAAGCAAGCTTCTCGTAGATGGAACATCCGTTTTGATGAGACAATCAAAGAGTTTGATTTTATCAAAAACGTGGATGAACCATGCGTCTACAAAAGGGTTAGTGGGAGCGCAGTAACATTTCTTGTATTGTATTGAATTAGAGTTGACACACATAACAAATAGCAGACCCACTCACAAAGCTACTTTTTGAAAGTCACTTTGATCGTCATAAAGATGAGATGGGTATTAGATACCAGAGTGATTGGCTTTAGTACAAGTGGGAGATTGAAAGGAATATGTCCTAAGTCCAATCGTGTATTAGGATTTAGGAATAACTTTTATGTAATCTGTTTTGATTTCATTGATATTAATAAAGACTTGTTTTGTTTTTATTACGGGCTTTATCTATTTAAGTGTTTAAATAAGATATACCATAGTTTAGAGTAAAGCTTTTTATGGATTATGATGAGATCATAATAGTGAGACCTAAAAAGATGATAACTCTAAACTTAAATAGTTCCTGGTCATAGGATTACTAACTGGTAATTAATAATCCGCAAAGATCGGTACATACTATGCTTGCTTTATTATGAAGGATGTCTGTTCTCATAGACATTTGTGTGGTGACACTATAGCTAGTATGTAGGTGCTTATTATGGAATAAGTTCACTGAACATGACTCGCACAGCTGAACAACTGATGGAGTTCACTCACGTGTCAGCAGTTGTTCACCTAGTGATAGTTGTACAAGTATCCTTAGACTTGAGGTCATCATAGTCATCTTGTGTACATTGAACTATGCTTTGGTTTAGTTCTTAGTCTCCAGGGACAATTATTAGGGCTCTTCTGGGTATAGGAATTTATACACGAAGATAGTGTATGATCAATAAAGGATCTACCCCTTCCAGTGAAGGAAGCGAATGTTCAAGGCTGATCCACTTATGCCAGTTCAGGAATCTCTGGCCAGAGTGAGTGAAATTAGAAAGGAGTTTCTAATTTGCATGGAACTACGCATAGTAAATGGTAAGCAAGTGATTGAATTAGATAGGCTTGACATGAGATCCATGCCTTGTATTTAATCGGGACATTGTAGGGTAGAAGGAGTTTATTGTACGGTAACTATTCACTGACAGGTTCTTGGTATTCTAAGCAGTGAATTCATATTATCCGGATAGTCGCGATATATTGAGAAGCATCACTCACGATGTAGAATAAATGTGATTAATTAATTAATCATATTTAATAAATTAGAGAATTTATATAAATAATGATAAAATAGTTTTATTATTATTTATTTCTACTACCGGCTTAATATTGAACCTACAGGGTCACACCATAAAAGGAGAATGATTTAATGGTGGAGGAATTAATTAATAATGGCTAATAATTATTTATTTGTGAAATAAATAATTAATTGGAAAATTTAATAATTAATTAAATAAGATTTAATTGATTATAAATTAATTAAGAAAAGTTCTTAATATTATTAATTAAAGGATTTAATTTTTGGAAATTAAATCAAGAGAGAGAATTATTTCTAAAGTGTTTAGAAAAAGGATTAATAATTAAAAGGTGTTTTAATTATTAATGAGAATAATAAATGGGATTAATAATATTATTTATGGGAAAATTTCAGCTGAAAATTTTGCCTATAAATACACTATTATAGACCCTATTTTATTCTAACCCGAGAAACCCAAAAGTTTCAGAAAAGCAAATTCTCTCCACCTCCTCCTTCTCCTAAAAGTCGTTTTCTTGGTGGATACCGGTGGAGTGCTTCACACTTGAGGAGCAACTGCTAAGGATCTCTGATCGTTGTCTCCGAATTAATTTTAAAAGGTTAGATTCGATCCCTCGAATTTTTATTCACGATTTATATGCTTTTATTTGGATTTTGTGTGTGTAAAAGTGTTTTTCCACGCCCCGCTGCGTTAAAAATCCAACAATGACACCATCTGAAGTTTCACCACTCTTCAGTCGAACCACTATCATTCATGGAAATACATTTGGCACTAACAATTACTTAGCTCTGCTTACACAGCAGCTACCATAATCATTTCATGACATTCAGGATTTTCTCTTTCTATGTCCAATTGGGTATGCTCTCACGAATCCTGTCAAGGTGTCATACAGGGCTGTCATGCAGGTATGGAATACAACTTTGGTAAATTCAACAAACACTGGCTTTTCTTTTGAGTGTGAGGGCCAACGATATGAAGTTGATGTTGATATTCTGCTCCAAGCCTTGAGATTGCCTGCCCTTGATGGTGCTCCTGATACTCATACCACTGAGCAACTATTTGATATGCTAAGGACTTTAGGCTATCAAGTAGAAATCACAACCATTGGAAAACTGGCAAGGACCAAACTGAAAAGAGAATGGAACTTTTTCTTTGATTGCATTAGTAGGTGTTTCTTGAATAAGACAACAAATTTTGATGTTCTTCCATCCACTTCTCTGAAAATTGGGTACTCTCTTCTTTACTCTAGTAATTTTGATTATGGTAATACTATACTACAGCTGATTTTCAATTTTTTATGCCCTAATGTTATTTTGATGATGATGAATTACTCCTTGTTTTTCAAATTTCTGAAAAGGCTATCACTGATCATATTAAATGGGATGAAAAGAATAAATTTTCAGGAACTCCCTTTCTTCCTAGAGAGGTCAGGCAATTTATGTTAAGAAATAGACCTACTACTACACAAGTGCCTGCAAATCCCAATGCTGGCACCTCTGTCACCGTTCCTGATGCTGAGAATCAAGAAACCACCCATCTTGTTTCTAACCCAAGGACTTCTTTTTCCAAACAGCAAACACACCCAGCTTCTAAATTAGCCTCCTCTACTGTCTCTTAAAAGACATCAGTTGTAACAAAAAAAGGCTGGTTAAGAAATCTGTCACATCTGGACAGAAAGCTAAACAAGCCTCACTGAGTGAGAGTGAGAAGAAAGAAGACTGCTTTCCAGTCAGGAAAAGAAGACTGATCATACAAGATAATTCTGACTCAAATGATCAGATGCCAATAAGGTCCTTATTAAAAATCAAGAAATCCATTGATCAACATCCTCATGACTCTATTGACACTACTGGAAACAAGGAGCCAACTACTGATGCTAGTGCTCTGCTCGACAAGCTTCCAGTAATTGAAGCAACTGCTGAACACAAGAAAACTGCAAGGAGCCAGTTGAAAAGAAAAAGTGAAGAAGTAGTTGGATACATCAGAAAGAAGAAGAAGACTCGGCCTCTTGCCAAGGATGTCAGTACACAAGAACCTAACTCTCAAAGGGATTTAGCACCTGCAACACATCCAATCACATAAGAACCATCTTCTCAACGGGAAGATGTAGACACCGAGGTTGCACAAATCATTGTCAATATTGCTCAGAGCTTCTTGCTAACTCTGTTCAACTACTACAGGAAAAGAAAACTCATCAGTAAATACTGTCAAAGGTGGATGCAATTATAAATGATCCTATTTTTGAGAAGAGCACACAAGAACCTTCACCAAGCATTGCTGAAGCAGCTCATATTCTCAGACTCCACAAGAACCATCAGTTCAAAGTACTAATGTTGGTCTCTCACTTTCTCCTGACAGACCAAATCATGATGTTACAACAGCTCATACTGAGAATCATCCTTCAACTGAACTAGCTACTTTTGATGATCCCCTACTAATTGCTAGTTTACAAAAACATCCTGACGTGTTGTTTGTTCCTCCACTTTCATCACTTCCACTTAAGGACTCACCTTCAGGTATTGCTAACTTACTCATATATTCTCATGTTTGTATGATTATAAATAGTCTCTTCTTTGAGGTTACCTTTATTTATATGACAAGCATACAACTCTTCCCATCCATCTCTTATTTCTTTGCTAAATATGTGATTGAGCCTTTCTGTGAGACTGTGTGAAAATATCAGATTAATTTTTTTTGAGTGGTAGTCTCTTGTATTGGAAAAAGGAGAGGTAGCTTTGAAACAAGAATTTTATAAGTTTTTATTTACTTATAAAGTTTCTTCTGTGAGAACAATATTACTCTTAAAAGTAATATATTGTGTGAGAAGTGATGAGATCACTTGAAAAGAACAGAGAGATTTAGGTGTTACCATGTTTCTATTTCAGGATCTCATCAGCCATAGGCACCTCTTGCAAAGGATTTCGATAAAGGCAAAGCAATTCTTCCTGATTCTGTAAATTCTTCTGATGGGTTGTCTGATTCTGATAATGACAGTGATGCAGATGATTCTGACACAGCTCAGTTAAGTCTACAATTGATGCATCTAAAAAGTCCAATGTTGGTTCTTCTTCGTACTTCAATAAAAATCTGTCTTATTACAATTCTGATTCTGAGCATTTTAGACAGACAGAATGGGATTATAAATGGAAACTTGTAAATACTTCCATCTCATATGTTGTTGGCCTGCAACATGTTCAGCGTACCAATGATGAAATTCAAGCTCCTGGTCTGAAGTTGCATCTTAAGGCCTCCACTATTTCTATTAAAGGAATTCACTCTGACCTTGATGAAATGAAGAAATCTCATGCTGCTATCAAGGAGAAAATTGATGGATTTTTGCTTCACACACCTACCTCAGCTGAATTCAAATGTGTGAAAAATACTATCATAGATGTTGTTGAATCTCAACACAGCATGACCTCTCAAATTTCCTCCTTAGAAGATAAGGTCTCTTTTATAGGTGACAAACTGGATGCTACATTTTCTCTTCTTTCAAATACTGATGCCAAAATGGGGGAGATGATAGTTGCTATAAAATGTACATCAGATTCTATCCAAAAAAAGGATAAAGATATTGATGATGATGGTGATAAGAATAATCCAGTTACAGATGTTCAAATTACTTCTACTGCTCAACAACCTCAACATTCCAAGAAGACTCATCCTTCAGGACAAAGGAAGTCTACTGGTGCTCACAAAGCCAAGCACACGACTACTGCTGGTGCTCCTGAGGATGATGATGTTACAATCTCTAATTTAGCAGATGCTAAGGGATTATTCTTTCCTTACAGGCATAAGGAAACAGGTGAAAAGATTGTCTTGTACTACAAAGACAAGAGGTTTGAGCAAAAGAATGCTAGGAGTGCTCTTGGGTATATAACTGAAGAATTTCCTGATCTAACACCTGAAGAAGCGGTTATGCTACAAAAGGAGCTAATGCTCAAACTGAAGCTGAAGCTAACACTTCTAAAGGAAGAGGAAAAAGAGGTGGAAGATCTACAAGAGCAAGAGGAAGAGGAAGAGGAGGAAAAACTTTTAAATCAAGTCAAGTGACTGCATTTAACTCTACTTTTTTGATTTTTCTATCCAGAGAAGGGTATGTTCCTATGCAAGGACATGAAGGACATGAAGAAGATGAAGAAGTTCAGAAGCTAGAAGAGTTAATTATACCAAGGAAGAAAAGATCAGCCACTGACATTGATCAAGCTGATACTGCAAATCAGAATGTAACTCCTGATGCAGACACAAATCCTGAGGTAAAAGCAGAACCTGATGCTATGAACCTGATAGCTGATTTTGACTCTGATGAAAAGGTGATCGAAGCATTAAATGATTCATCCCTTACTCCAGTAGTCACTCCTCATACTTCAAAGGTTGATGAAAAAGAAAAGGTTGATAGGAGGAAAACTGGTCAATCATGCAAAAAATATTTGCAGAGAGTTTTAAAATCAAAGAGGGAGCTATGACATAAAGAAAAAGGGAAGATTCATGATCTGTCTGTTGGATTTTTAACGCAGCGGGGGCATGGCAAAACACTTTTACACATACAAAATCCAAATAAAAGCATATAAATCGTGAATAAAAATTCGAGGGATCGAATCTAACCTCTTAAAATTAATTCGGAGACAACGATCAGAGATCCTTAGCAGTTGCTCCTCAAGTGTGAAGCACTCCACCGGTATCCACCAAAGAAACGACTTTTAGGAGGAGGAGGAGGTGGAGAGAATTTGGTTTTCTAAAACTTTTGGGTTTCTGGGGTTAGAATAAAATAAGGTCTATAATAATGTATTTATAGGCAAAATTTTCAGCTGAAATTTTCCCATAAATATTATTATTATCCCATTTATTATTCTCATTAATAATTAAAACACCTTTTAATTATTAATCCTTTTCTAAACACTTTAGAAATAATTCTCTCTCTTGATTTAATTTCCAAAAATTAAATCCTTAATTAATAATATTAAGAACTTTTCTTAATTAATTTATAATCAATTAAATCTCATTTAATCAATTATTAAATTTGCCAATTAATTATTTATTTCACAAATAAATAATTATTTAGCCATTATTAATTAATTCCTCCACCATTAAATCATTCTCTTTTTATGGTGTGACCCTGTAGGTTCAATATTAAGCCTGTAGTAGAAATAAATAATAATAAAACTATTTTATCATTATTTATATAAATCCTCTAATTTATTAAATATGATTAATTAATTAATCACATTTATTCTACATCGTGAGTGATGCTTCTCAACATATCGCGACTATCCGGATAATATGAATTCACTGCTTAGAATACCAAGAACCTGTCAGTGAATAGTTACCGTACAATAAACTCCTTCTACCCTACAATGTCCCGATTAAATACAAGGCATGGATCTCGTGTCAAGCCTATCTAATTAAATCACTTGCTTACCATTTACTATGCATAGTTCTATGCAAATTAGAAACTCCTTTCTAATTTCATTTACTCTGGCCAGAGATTCCTGAACTAGCATAAGTGGATCAGCCTTGAACATTCGCTTCCTTCACTGGAAGGGGTAGATCCTTTATTGATCATACACTATTTCGTGTACAAATTCCTATACCCAGAAGAGCCCTAATAATTGTCCCTGGAGACTAAGAACTAAACCAAAGCATAGTTCAATGTACATAAGATGACTATGATGACCTCAAGTCTAAGGATACTTGTACAACTATCACTATGTGAACAACTGCTGACACGTGAGTGAACTCCATCAGTTGTTCAGCTGTGCGAGTCATGTTCAGTGAACTTATTCCATAATAAGCACCTACATACTAGCTATAGTGTCACCACACAAATGTCTATGAGAACGGACATCCTTCATAATGAAGCAAGCATAGTATGTACCGATCTTTGCGGATTATTAATTACCAGTTAGTAATCCTACGACCAGGAACTATTTAAGTTCAGAGTTATCATCTTTTTAGGTCTCACTATTATGATCTCATCATAATCCATAAAAAGCTTTACTCTAAACTATGGTATATCTTATTTAAACACTTAAATAGATAAAGCCCGTAATAAAAATAAAACAAGTCTTTATTAATATCAATGAAATCAAAACAGATTACATAAAAGTTATTCCTAAATCCTAATACATGATTGGACTTAGGACATATTCCTTTCAATCTCCCACTTGTACTAAAGCCAATCACTCTGGTATCTAATACCCATCTCATCTTTATGACGATCAAAGTGACTTTCAAAAAGTAGCTTTGTGAGTGGGTCTGCTATGTTGTTATGTGTGTCATCCTAATTCAATACAATACAATAAATGTTATCGCACTCCCACTAACCCTTTTGTAGACGCATGGTTCATCCACGTTTTTGATAAAATCAAACTCTTTGATTGTCTCATCAAAACGGATGTTCCATCTACGAGAAGCTTGCTTTAAACCACATTAATCGCAAGCAAAATCCGAACTGATTTTAACAGGGCTACATGTAAAAAGTTTCATCAAAGTCAATCCATTGCCTTTGTTTGAATCCTTTTCCCAAAAGCCTGGCCTTATAGGTCTCCACCTGGCCATCTGCTATAATCTATCTTTTGTATACCGTATACGTAGATTCCATTCTGGATTTCATGGCACTATGCAATTCCTCTGAGTCAACACTACTCATAGCCTCATTATAGGTCACAGGGTCGTCATCATCAAATGATTGACAACTCATTGTCATTCTCAATGACAAGGCCATATTACCTCTCAGGTTGGCGAGACACTCTCCCTGATCTATGAATGGGCTGTTCCATAAAAGGTTGTTCAGTCAGAACAGGTGTTTCCACTTGATCCATAGTAGTTTGTGCTTCTTGAACTTCATCAAGTTCAATTTTTCTCCCACTGTTTCCTTCAAGGATAAACTCCTTTTCCAAGAAGGTAGCATGTCTGGAGACAAACACCCGATGATCGGTGCAAAAGTAATACCCTAAAGTCTCTTTAGGATATCCCACAAAACTACATTTTACGGATCGATATTCTAGCTTATCTGGGTCAACTTACTTGACATAAGCTGGACATCCCCAAATCTTAACGTGTTTATGACTCAGTTTCCTTTCTTTCCATATCTCATACGAAGTTTGAGGAACAGATTTTGGAAGGCACCTTATTCAGTAAATATGCTGAGGTTTCCAATGCATAACCCCATAGGAATACTGGAAGATTTGCATAGCTCATCATGGACCGAACTATGTCTAACAAAGTTCGATTTCTCCTCTCAGATACCAATCTGGAGGAGTCCACTGGGAGACTATACCATTTACTTTGAGATAATCTAGAAACTCTCCGTTCAAGTATTCACCACCTCGATCTAATCGAAGAGTTATAATACTATGTTTGGTTGTTTCTCCACTTCATACTTATATTCTTTGAACTTTTCAAAGGCCTCAGACTTGTGTTTCATCAAACACATATCCGAATCCAGATCTATCATCTATGAAAGTAATGAAGTATGAAAATCCACCCATGGCTTGCGTAGACATTGGTCCACATACATTTGTGTGTACCAATCCTAGCAAATCTGCAGCCCTCTCTCCATGTCCACTATATGGAGACTGCAGTGCCACTTTGAAGTGATATTTTCATCTCCCTTTTTCCTTTATTAGTTTGTTCAATCTGAAGTAAATTATGTCACATATATACAGACCATTATTTAAAGCACCACGTCCATAAAGAATATTATCTCTAAGAATAGAACATTTATTATTCTCAATATTAAATGAAAAATCCAGCCAAGTCTAACATGGGAATAATATTCCTCACAATCGAGGGAACAAAATAACAATTATTTCAAACAATAGTCTTGCCCGTAGGCCTATGTAAATGAAATGATTCTACATCTTCAGCAACAACTCTTGCTCCATTTCACATCAGTAGAATCACCTCCTCTTTCTCAAGAGTCCTACTTTTCCTTGGTCCCTGCAACAAATTGCAGATATGAGAACCACAGGCGGTATCGAATACCCAAGTAGAAATGACATATTCACTTCTATCATGAACATACCTGAATCAGAAGCGGTAGTCTCACTACCCTTCTTCTTCAATTCTGCAAGGTAAACCTTGCAGTTCCTCTTCCAGTGCCCCACCTTGTTACAGTAAAAGCAAACAACTTTGCTCTTGGGGTCTTCAGCTTTTGGTGGAACCGGCATTTTCTCACCTACTTTCTTCTTCTTGGAAGAGTTCCTCTTCCTTTTCTTAGGATTGGAACCTTCACCAATTAGAAGAACAGAACTCTTCTTAGGGGGAAAATTCGATTCCGCAGTCTTCAACATGTTGTGGAGTTCAGGCAGGCTGACATCCAACTTATTCATGTGAAAGTTCACAACAAACTGTGAGAACGAACTCGGAAGCGATTGCAAGACCAAGTCTTGGCTCAGCTCCCCATCCATGGCAAAACCAAGTTGTCCAAGACGTTCAATCAAATTGATCATCTTAAGTACATGGTCATTCATAGATGATCCCTCAGACATCCTACAACCGAACAGCTCCTTCGATATCTCATATCGAGCTGTCCTCCCCGCCACATCATACAACTCTTGTAGATGCATGAGGATAGTGTGAGCATCCATATGCTCATGTTGCTTCTGTAGCTCAATGTTCATGGAAGCTAGCATGATTCATTGAGCAACATTTGCACCATCTATCCACCTACGATACACAACATATTCATCATTATGTGCATCACTAGCAGGTTCAGTAGGCTTAGGTGAGTCAATCACGTATTCCAGCTTCTCAATCCTGAGAACAATTCTCAAGTTTCGAAGCCAGTCAGCATAATTAGGACCAGTCAATTTGTGAGCATCTAGTATGCTCCTGAGTGATAGTGCAGAAGACATAACGTACAAAGTAAATCTGTAAATGATAAACACATAACAACACTTAGAAAATATTCGATTTCATTTCAACACACTATATGAATCGGGTCTTTATTCATAAGTGGCTCCCACTAGTTTTCCTAATTTATTCAACCCCCTAAGAGAAAAATTAAGCATTCATAATGCTAGTGGGAATAGGGATCCTACATTCCATTACACAACCCCGGCTGTAGCACGAACCGCCATGCAATGTTCAATAGGCAGACAACTCTTGTCAATTACATCTCATGTTATTCTCTAATCAAACTTTAGCCTCTTGAATAATTGAGTCTCGGCTGTAGCACGACAAACTCAATATTCTAAGTCAAGTCTAACCCAACATTCCGTACAGTTGAATCAGTCCCCAAAGGCCCACGGCTGTAGCACGTACCAACCTTTAGATTCTTATTCAATGTACACATCTCTATGTAATATACAAGTATTTCTTATTTCAAAATCAAAGCCCTCGGCTGTAGTACGAACCGACAATGATTCAAAAATAAGAACTACTTTTCTATCATGTTGGAAGGCTATGACCGACACAAGTCCGTTGTATCATTGGCCAATTACTACTTGATATTATTTAATTTTAGAGGGATTATATTACGTTACAATCATAATCATATTATAAAGAAATTCTTCCTTTTAAATTAAATATTTCAAATCAATAATCAATAATCAGATGATTCCCAGATCGGGTGGAGCATTGTCAAGAGGCGTCACTTAATAACCCTTTCTTACAGATAGAAATCTGTTGTTGACAGAATCATCCTTTCTCTCATATCGAAAATTCATATTCAATTACGTGTTTCATAAACACAAGAATCTCATGATTGTATTCATAATATTATTATTAAGGTTATGAAACAATTTCACTATACTAGGTTGTCTAACAAACGCCTTATGTTCATTCAAGTTCACCTAAATCTATCATCGCATGATAAACTAAGCATATATCACATATATAAACATGAATAAACATCAAGGTAGGCATGTTACATCATCTAGCACATTCGTCTAAGCAATATACATCTCTATGTATCACATGAAGTATTTAAAAGCAATTTAAATAGTTCAAAACAGCTTAAAAACACTTCTATTAGCTATAAACAGTTCGAAACAATTTCATAAAATATCATATAATATACCATTAGAAGCGTCTCGAAAAGACGAATCCAACGGCACCAAAATCACCCAATTCTGAGCTCCCACGCGCTCTCACGCGCCCCGAGAAGGTGTCCCACGCGCCGCCACGCGCACACGCGCTCTCAGGCGCGTGTCAGACCTCCCCCACGTGCGCCCACGCGCCCACGCGCCTCACGCGCCCCTAACCCCTATGCTGACGTCAGCATGACGTCATCTGATGACGTCAGTATGACGTCACCAGCGCGTGTCTTCCACGCGCCGCGCGTGGCACGCCAGCGCGTGAGCCCCACGCGCGCGTGGTCGACGCGCGGTCCTTCGTCCTGTTATCAGCAGTCGCCGTTTTCCTCGCACGGATTTCCGTGCCGCCGTACCTGTCCTTCTTCTCTTTTCGTGCAACACAGCAGCAACAGCAGTGTACAGACAATACAAAACAGGAGATGCAATATATATATACTTACTAACAATTATATATATACATATATGATTATTTAATACGAATTTAATTTCAACAACTTCAAAAATTCATAATAAAAAATCTATACATCCTAAAATTATGAAAAAAATACCCAGACGATCTACAACACTTGTAGAACCCAGATTAACATTCAAAATTATTCTGAGAAACGATTTCTCATCAGACAAAATTAATCCATGATATAACTTGTAAAAATCATAATTAATTCATACAAGCACATAAAATTCTGAATTTTTTACCACAGATCTATATGCATACGACCTATGCTCTGATACCATTGTTGGATTTTTAATGCAGCGGGGGCATGACAAAACACTTTTACACATACAAAATCCAAATAAAAGCATATAAATCGTGAATAAAAATTCGAGGGATCGAATCTAACCTCTTAAAATTAATTCGGAGACAACGATCAGAGATCCTTAGCAGTTGCTTCTCAAGTGTGAAGCACTCCACCGGTATCCACCAAGAAAACGACTTTTAGGAGGAGGAGGAGGTGGAGAGAATTTGGTTTTCTAAAACTTTTGGGTTTCTAGGGTTAGAATAAAATAGGGTCTATAATAGTGTATTTATAGGCAAAATTTTCAGCTGAAATTTTCCCATAAATATTATTATTATCCCATTTATTATTCTCATTAATAATTAAAATACCTTTTAATTATTAATCCTTTTCTAAACACTTTAGAAATAATTCTCTCTCTTGATTTAATTTCCAAAAATTAAATCCTTAATTAATAATATTAAGAACTTTTCTTAATTAATTTATAATCAATTAAATCTCATTTAATCAATTATTAAATTTGCCAATTAATTATTTATTTCACAAATAAATAATTATTTAGCCATTATTAATTAATTCCTCCACCATTAAATCATTCTCTTTTTATGGTGTGACCCTGTAGGTTCAATATTAAGCCGGTAGTAGAAATAAATAATAATAAAACTTTATCATTATTTATATAAATTCTCTAATTTATTAAATATGATTAATTAATTAATCACATTTATTCTACATCGTGAGTGATGCTTCTCAATATATCGCGACTATCCGGATAATATGAATTCACTGCTTAGAATACCAAGAACCTGTCAGTGAATAGTTACCGTACAATAAACTCCTTCTACCCTACAATGTCCCGATTAAATACAAGGCATGGATCTCGTGTCAAGCCTATCTAATTCAATCACTTGCTTACCATTTACTATGCATAGTTCTATGCAAATTAGAAACTCCTTTCTAATTTCATTTACTCTGGCCAGAGATTCCTGAACTAGCATAAGTGGATCAGCCTTGAACATTCGCTTCCTTCATTGGAAGGGGTAGATCCTTTATTGATCATACACTATCTTCGTGTACAAATTCCTATACCCAGAAGAGCCCTAATAATTGTCCCTGGAGACTAAGAACTAAACCAAAGCATAGTTCAGTGTACACAAGATGACTATGATGACCTCAAGTCTAAGGATACTTGTACAACTATCACTAAGTGAACAACTGCTGACACGTGAGTGAACTCCATCAGTTGTTCAGCTGTGCGAGTCATGTTCAGTGAACTTATTCCATAATAAGCACCTACATACTAGCTATAGTGTCACCACACAAATGTCTATGAGAACGGACATCCTTCATAATGAAGCAAGCATAGTATGTACCGATCTTTGTGGATTATTAATTACCAGTTAGTAATCCTACGACCAGGAACTATTTAAGTTCAGAGTTATCATCTTTTTAGGTCTCACTATTATGATCTCATCATAATCCATAAAAATCTTTACTCTAAACTATGGTATATCTTATTTAAACACTTAAATAGATAAAGCCCGTAATAAAAACAAAACAAGTCTTTATTAATATCAATGAAATCAAAATAGATTACATAAAAGTTATTCCTAAATCCTAATACATGATTGGACTTAGGACATATTCCTTTCACTGTCTACAAGTTATACTCCTCTCAGCAAGAAGGATAGAAGATGGAAAGATATTTATACATTCGATTATCCTTTCAAGCATGTTGAATTTGTGTCAGCAGGGTTAAGAGATTCTATTCCAGAACAGGAAGATGTTGATAATTCCATCAATAAACCTTCTTGGGTGGAATACAATGAAAAACTGAAACTTGTCAAATCTCGAACCAGAGGAGGCATTGGTCAATCTGATATGGAGATTCTAAGATCTGATCTGCTGGATACAAATACCCTAACAGAGAATCTTAGTGAAAGAGTTTCTCCTTCACATCTTGAGAAAGTTAAAGCTGTGAAGATTGTCTATAGAAAGATAAATGATAATGATGTCAGTAAAGAGATTCTATACTTTTTCAGAGATGGTAAAGTAAAGAGCTTTATATTGCAGCAACTCTTAATGAAGACTGTGTCAGAAATTAAAATACATTCACTATCTTTTTAGAGTTGAGAACAGTGTCACTAGAAATTGGTCTTCTATGATACTTGAAGTCATCATAAGAAGAGTCATGACAAAAGATGATAAATATAATGGTGATTATGTTCCTGAGTACAGAATTTATACTGGTCAAGAAATGAAGATGAAAAAGGGAGCTGCAGTGCTACAAGTTTTTCTCAACAATCCTCAGTTATCCTTCAGTCCTGATCATGAAGATGTCAGTTTAAGCTACATGTTGATTGGTGATCTTGAGATAAGTAAAAGCTCAATTTCTAAGTTGAGATCAACCATCTATCAGCTTGGAGAAGACACTGAAGATAAGTGAGATTTGAAGAAAAATCTTAGTTAAAGTCCTACGAGACAAAGAAGAAGGAAGATTGAAAAACTTTCTAGAAACAACTGTCAGTTATCTGAAGATACTGAAGTGAGCTTATTCCTTGTACATTTTGTAGATTGGTTTTGGCATCATTGAGAATGGAATTTGTGCTTCATTACATTAAGCATAAATTGGGGGAGATTGTTACATATTGAATTCTCGATGATTAGAAGAAGCTCAGGATCTGGATGTTCAGGTGTCATCAGTATCTGGTGTGTCGTCATGATTTGACACATCATCAGTATTTGGATGTCATAAGTATTTGAAGACATTCAGCTTAGAAGATTTGTTCTGTTGCTTATATTGTGGAACATATATCTTTTACGTCTGAGTCATAGGACTTTATCTCTTCAGTTGAAGATATGTATCAGTTTCAGTTAGCTTTTGATAATACATATCTTATATTGATTTGTTGTAGCTGTATAGTATATAAACACAGTTTAGGTCATCACTTAGTGTATCGATCTCGAGTATCATTCAACCTAGCAGCTCTCAAGAACATCAGTATTTCTTGAGAGAGTTTTGTAACATTTTTTATCAGATATATAAAAAGCTGTTTTATTTTATTACTTGTTTGAAACATTTATACAATTGTATCCAATACCCCTTAAACAATTGTATCTTCACTGGGCAACAGTCAAACTGGATGACAATGGGATTGTTATGTGGGGTAAGCCTAAACTAGATGCTAGGTTATTATCTAAAAGCAGTATCTAACAGAAAGCACTAGTGACGAGACCTGAGGATATTATGACATATTTGGCACCTGATGTACATTCAAACTTCAAAGTCTATAAGGTGGATGTGAACAAGTGCACTCCTGGTTGATGAGTCAAAAGAAGAAGTCAATGTATAATAGTTCATGGACTTTGCAGTTGCAGAGCAATTGGACTCTGTATATCTCTTCTTCACAAGCTCACTTTAGGTTGTAATGTGTTAGATATTGAGTGCAAAGAATATAACACTGGGGGGGGGTGAATGTGTTTCTTGAATAATTTTTTCTTCTAAAACTTGTTTGGATTTTGGTGAACAAAGCAGTCAGCAATTTGTAGAGATATTGAAGTAAGCATAAATAACACAAACACACAATATCAAAAACTCACTTAATTGTATTAATTAAATTTATCTTGCTACAAATTTCGTGTTCTTGTAAATTAAGAACTCGACTTCTATCTTGAGAGAGAATACAAGAAACTCTAGATCTATTTTGTTATATGTGAACTAAGGACCCGTGCATCCTTTAAAGACTAGCAGCACGGGTTTCTAAAACTTGCACTAAAATGTACTCCACTAATTTCTAAAGAAACCTTTTCTATTTCCTTTCTGGTGTTAGCAAATTTGTGCAGAATCTTGCAGGTCTGTGACCACCCTTTGTCCAATTAATATTGGCCCTTGATATTGTATTCTTCAAGCTGCTTTGTAGACTTTTCAATTCAGTGAATGAATTGTTTGTTGACTGATAATCTTAAATCTTTAACTTGTCTGCATTCTGAATTTAAGAAGTATATCGAGATCTCCAATTTGTTCTATAGATAAGTGATATCTCGATAAGTATAATGACTTATCGAGATCTCTGAGTTCTCTATAGGTATATTTGACTTGTCGAGGTCTCTAGTTCCTTGCGTGTGAAATGACTTTTCGGTACGTCTGAGATCTCTACATGTAGAAATGACTTATTGATATCTCTGAGATCTCTATATACATAATTTGACTTACCGAAAAGATCATCCTCAGGATCTATAATAGCATTAAAAATATTAGCTTCTTCACCATCATTAGATTCTTCAATAGCAACCGGATCCTGCACTAATTATTGAACTTCATCACCAGCTTCAGCATATAGAATATAATTAGAAATTGGTGCAGTAAGTGATCCAGTAGCTTCAGAAGCTTCCACGCCTTCAGCAGTTAACTGGTTCAAGTTTTTCAATTGTGAGAAGAAATTTATGGTATAAGATGTGTAATGTTAAGAAATGAGGGTGAACAACTTTCTTGATGAGAAAAAGAAAGTTTTAAAGAATTTGGATTAATGCAACACTCAAAGATTATAATTCTTGTGAACCCAGAATTAAATCTTTCATAAATTCCTTCTTTAACAACAATTACTTCCTGTAGTGTGCTTAATCTAAACTGAAGTGATCACATGAACTTAAACGAAGATTAGTTTATTCACATGCACTATTAAAAACATCTGAAGTTAAGCATGCAATACTGATTTGGATATCAACAGTTAAAAGCATTCAAACATACACAAGATAGTAAAAAATAGTCATTCACTTAAAGAATCAAAAAAGGAAAAACATTTTCATTAATCATTAAGAAGCAAAGTACAAGATTTCATAGAATTTTAAACATAAAATCCTAATACAAACTAACTACTCGGACTTCTTCTGCCTCTTTGCTGCTTGCTCCACCCTCATCGCTCTGCGATGATAAATCCTACTCATTGTGTCTGCAAGAGAGATGATATTCTCTTGCAGCTCAAGAGCTGTTGACAAGCACATTCCGCTAGTTCAGTACGGAGTTCTTCGTTAAGAAGAACTTCTCCGGTAAAGAAATGTAGTTCCAACTGATCATCCCAAGAGAGATGATCATAGACTAAATTTAGAACTTCAGTTGGGTGGTAGTCTTCACCACCAATACGAACCGTAAGTTCGTATGGATCAAAGTACATCTTTTCATCACTAGGATTAAAGACCGGTAGATAGCATCCACCGTTTCGTGTGTGAAATTGGGGTTGAACCATTTTTGGTGAGTGAGGTTGTGAGTAAATTATTGAGAGATAATGAGTTGAGTATGAAAAAGGCAGTAAGTAGTTTTAAGAGTGGTGGGTTGTATTTATAGCAGAGAGGTTAGAAACTGAAGGGACTATTTGATTAACCATATATAATTAACCATAATGCAAATACACGATTACGCGTATCTAGGCAAATAAAAAGTAATCTCTCTTTCAGATTCCTATTCCCAATATAAATACTCAAGTATTACTAGATACTTGCATCAGTAGCTAACCCATTTAAGCAATTAAAAGATATTCCATTAACTCACTGATTAATTAAAAATACTGCGTAAATAATCAATGAAGTATAACAGTCAATCATGGTTTGACTATTATCAGTATTTTAATTACAACTATAAGGATTTATCAGTCAAACCTGGGTTGACAAATATCAAAATTTATCAACTACTGACAGAACCTATTAGTCAAAGCAAGTTTAACTAATAACAGAGCATGTACGCATAATCAGTAGTTCAACATGCAATCTTCACATAAGATCATTTAGCAGAAATTGCATGTTATCATGGCATCAACATTTAGCACAAATATCAGTATCTAACAAGTACTGACAAATAATAAGATACCATGCTTCAAAATATCAGCAGTCTTAATTATCAGAGTTTGAGAATTATCCTGATATCATTCCCAATTCATTCACCAATATTGTGAAAGTAGCTTCACAGATAGGCTTGGTGAATATATCTGCTACTTGCTGATCTATTGGAACAAAGACCAATTCCACTGTACCTGCTTCCACATGTTCCCTTATGAAATGGTACATGATGATGTGTTTAGTCATTGAATGTTGCACTGGATTTCCTTTCATTGCAATAGCACTTTGATTGTCATAATATATAAGAATAGAAGAATAGTCTAACCCTATATAGGAATAGAAGAATAGTCTAACCCATGATCCGGTAGTTGCTTCTTCATCATTAGAATCTGAGCACAACAGCTTCCTACAACAATGTATTCTGCTTCTACAGTTGATATGGAAATTGACTTTTATTTCTTGCTATACTAAGAAACCAATCTGCCACCAAGAAATTGGCAGCTTCCAGAAGTGCTTTCCTGTCTATTTTGCATCTTGCAAAATCAGCATCTGAATATCCAATTAGCTTAAATTCTGAATCTCTAGGATACCATAATCCCAGATTTATGGTGCCTTTGAGATACTTAAAAATTCTTTTCACAGCTAACATATGAGGTTCTCTAGGATTAGCTTGGAAACTTGCACAGAGACAATTAACATACATGATATTAGGTCTAGTAGCAGTCAGATTTAGGAGTGAGCCAATTATACCTCTGTAGTTAGTTATATCTACTGAAGAACCAGTATTTAAATCTAACTTGGTTGCAGTGGCCATGGGAGTTGATGTAGTTGAGCAGTCTTGCATTCCAAATCTTTTGAGTAGATTCCTCGTGTATTTGGATTGATTTATAAAGATTTCTTCATCATTCTGTTTAACTTGTAACCCCAGAAAATAACTCGGTTCTCCCATCAATCATTTGATACCTGGACTCTTGTGAAATCACTCTCTAGCAGAAATAGAGCAAGTGTTTCATACCAGGCCCTTAGAGCTTGCTTTAGTCCATAGAGTGCTTTATCCAATAAGTAGACATGATCTGGATACTTTGGAGTAATGAAGCCTGGAGGCTGTTCTACATAAACTTCTTCTTCAAGTTCTCCATTTAAGAATGCACTCTTCACATCCATTTGGAACACTTTAAACTTCTTATGAGCATCATAGGCATGAAAGATTCTAATTGCCTCAAGCCTTGCAACTGGAGCAAATGTCTCATCATAATCAATGCCTTCTTGTTGTGAGTAACCCTTTGTAACCAGTCGTGCTTTATTCCTTGTAATAATGCCCTCACTGTCAGTTTTATTTCTGAACACCCACTTTGTGCCTCCAACAGATTTGTTCTTTGGTCTTGGCACAAGGGTCCAGATTTTATTCCTTTCAAATTCATTGAGCTCTTCTTGTATTATTGTGACCCAGTCAGCATCTTGCAGAGCTTCTTCAACCTTTTTAGGTTCAGTTTGAGATAGAAAAGAATGGTGGAGACATTCATTCTGAGTGGCTTTTCTTGTTCTTACACCACTGTCAGGGCTTCCAATGATGACAATTATGAATCAATTCCACCACTTCAATGTTGACACTCGATGTACTGTCTGGTTCATGAGTGACTAACTTCCATAACGTTTCTTCAAGCCTTGACCTTGATACTCTTGATTTTCTTCAGACTAAATCCTTGCAATTAATTGATACCCTGACGAGATCTCTGTCACTTGATTAAATTCACAATCTTGATTTATATCACTGAGGCTTGATCAATTTCTTGAGCTTCTTCCAGTGAATTAAGTCTTCAAGTCTGTAGATGAATAATGTTTCTTAACTCTTTGACAGATGTTACTTTATGAGATCTCTCTGACGATAGATCCACTATTTACTTATTACATTCTTATTTGAGTTGAGTTAAATCCTCGAATATACAAATAGGCTATGACATATGCCTTTCAATCTATAATATGTACAATGATATGTATTTATCCTAATGTTTTGTATGCTTTGAGCATGATGATCAGAAATCAGTCTAATCTATATGAGGGTCACTGGATGGTTCTCAAGAATATTCTTAAGTACTTAAAGAGGACTAAAAATTTATTTTTGGTGTATGGAGAAGATAGGGAACTGGTTGTAAAGGGTTACACTGATACTAGTTTCTGAACCTAATTTATGAATAGAAAAGGATGATTATGTGTCTATGTATAGTTTGTGTTTTGTCTAAATATAAGTGATGTTAGCTGGAATGGTTTATATCAAGAACATTGATGATTCTATAATGGAAGCCGAATATATTGATACTTTTGAAACAACCAAGGAGACTGTTTAGGCATGTCCTTAGGCGATATCACCTTATTAATGAGATTAATGATCAAAGAGATATAAATGTAAAGTGCATAGTAATGATAGTGTTGCAGACCCACTGACTAAGGCTTTGTCGCAACAGAAGTATGATGGTCATATTAGTTCCATGAGTATTAGATACA
The DNA here is from genome assembly GCF_009905375.1 of Apium graveolens. Lineage (NCBI taxonomy): Eukaryota > Viridiplantae > Streptophyta > Magnoliopsida > Apiales > Apiaceae > Apium > Apium graveolens. The sequence goes on along the minus strand of NW_027421088.1, from coordinate 3,598 downwards.
TGGGCGATTGGCTCTAGTGCAAGTTGGAGATTGTTAGTGTTTGTGCCCTAGAGACAACACTATGATATTTTAGTTTAAGACTTTAGGATTATTAATGTTTATGTTCTATCGATTATTCCCTTTATAATTTATTAATTCTTAATTTACTGCGATATAAATGTTAGATTAATAAATGTCCTTGGAATATGATATGCAATTCTATATATCTAAGTACGTGACTTAGAAATGAGATTATGAGAATAGTATAATATTCCTAAAGGTCCCTAGTCGAGTATTATTATTAAGGGACAATAATAATGCATTATGACTGGTGTGTTTGTTGACTGATGATCACATCTCATTGATCATAGGTATGATGATACTAAAGTAAAAAACACAGGCAGATGTATATGTACATGGTGTTGGACAAACCCAATGTGAGATTCTACATATCTGTTGTGTCATAAGTAATTCTCACAGTGATAATGATGTAATGGTCCTTAGACCTGAAGTCATTATATTTCTATACGAGAATTAATATACATTGATTCCATTAAAAGTTATCCTTGACCGGGTAATGATAAAAGTGGATATTGGGTATATTATGAATCGTATGAGAAATATGAATGATCTAGATGGGATTTAAGCCTCCTATTTTAGGAGTGATATTATTGGCCTCTTGTGTGAGCTAGACTATGAAATGCGTGGCCACGCTCAAATGTTTCATTTGATATGATAGTCTACTCATTAATCAAGGAAACCCGGATTAAACATTGATGAGGATGACACATTACATGCCTCTAGTTTAATCTATAATACGTGGTTAAAGGGATTATATTACATTGTACATTATTCACGAAATGTTTAATCAATCACCGATTTAATTATTATTACTTGGGTAGCAATGATGTATTACTAGATGCCGCTCATTATTTATAATTTTAATTTAGATTTAAAATTCGTTGCCAATGTAATAATAACCTATAGGGTCACACACAAAGAATGTTTGAAGGATTATTTAATTTAAATTGGATTTAAATCAAATTAATTTGAATTATATATATTAATTAGGTTTGACTTAATTAATTAAGTAAACAATGATATTCAAATTTACTAATATTAATTATGAAATTTATTTGTCAAATAATTAAGTGAGACTTAATTATATTACAAATAGGAATTTCGAATTAATAATAACTCCTAATTAGTTAAGAGTTATAATTCGTTTTTCTACTCTCTATAAAATATCTCTTGTGTGGCTGATTTTTTGGTGTGCAAAAAGACTTTTACTAAAACCCTGACCACCAAGAGACAAGATGGAGAGAGCAAGAAGAAACGGGTTTGTGCTAGTACACATCCAATCCTTGAGTTTAAGCATTCGTGTGGATACCAATAGAGCGTAGATCGCGTGAGCGGGATGCGTGGTGATTGAACAAGCTTTGGATCACCATTAGTCAACCAATTGGTAAAGCTTCTTAAGGTAAACAATCTGATCTACGAATTAATATATGTTTTTCGCATGGATCCTGCGGTGGGTTTCGAAAATTTTGATTTTTTATATTTTTTAATTACTATTTCCGTTGCGTATATGTGCTCAAAACCCTTCACAAAACTGGTGCCTGCAACTCCTACTGTTGTTGAACACTATCAGCTAAAGGAGAAGAGTAAGTGGACACCAGAAGAGAAAGTAGCTGTGCTGAAAGATGCAAAGGTAAGAAACATTTTGCATAATAGTTTTGATTCTGTGATGTCAAACAGGGTTATAGCCTAGAAATCTGCCAAAGAGATATGAGATGCTCTTGAAACTCAATGTCAAGGAACCATGACCATCAAGAAGAACAGAAGGGCTGTTCTGATTCAAGAATATGAAAACTTTGAGGCCAAGCCTGATGAAAGTCTCATTGACATATATGACAGATTCATGACCCTGCTCAACAATTTGTCTTTGGTGGGAAAGGTGTATGATCGATAGGATTCAAACACCAAGTTTCTAAGAGCCTTAAGTGAAGAATGGGAGACTCAGACTTCAATCATACGACATCAGTATTGTTACATCCTTGCCCGAAAAACATAAAAAGATCACAACATATTTAAATTAAAACGCATGTGCATTGTGTGATTGTATGTGATGCATTTATATATTATTTTCTGGTTTAGTTTTGGATGGAATTATTTATTTCAAAATTGAATTCTTGAATTCTTATATAGGCGTATTCATAGAATAAAGTGAATAAATTTTACTTTAGAGAAATCGGATAGAATAAATTCATTTACTTGTAAATGTTTACTATTAATTTTAAATATTAATTAGCAAGTTCTAATATTTAATAAGTGAATAATGAGATAAAAAATATAGAAATAATAGCAGATAAAAAGGGATAGAAGAGAATAAAAGACAAGGGGAGACAAACCTAATTTGATTTCATCATTCATTTTTTTTTGTGTACCACCGACTAAAAAAATCAGAGTAAGGGGAATCATTTCTTCTTCTTCTTCTAGATTCCCTCACTTGCTTCTAATTCACTTGGAAATTAGAGGTTTAACTGTATCCAGGAGTTGGGAGAAGATTAAGCTAGAGTTTAAAGTGGCAGAATCAAAGTATTCTTGATTTCCTTACGTTTGTTTTGATAAGGTAATCCTTTTTCTATGACTATAAATTTATTCTTGAACCTTCTTTTAAGTTTTTAATGTTGCAATTATAAATACTTAAGCACGCTTACAACTTGTTTGAGTAATTGTCTCAAAGAACAATGATTATTAATTAGTTTTGATTAGTGTAAGTGGTTAGTAAGTATGGATATGAGATGAATATATAACCTTATTTAGTGAACCTTGCTTAAGATTCAGAAGTGCACAACTTCCGATCTCGTTATGATCATGGCTTACATAAGAAGTGGATGTGATTATGTTTGATATGGAGTTGCATATAATGAATAAAAGTGTGAATTTTGAAGATCAGTAAATTTCTCCTGTTCTGTTCTGCTGTTATGAAATAGTTGGTTGCAGCTTTGGGCAATAAAATCAGGATGAAATTATTTTATTTTTTTTAGAATATTTAGGCGCTGACCTTGTATCGTTTGAGTATGCGAGTAAGAAGTTATCGCAGATTTAGTAGAGGTAGCGCAACACAGAATTTTATGTGTATCGTTGCAAGTTTGAGGAATTAGTTCACTTAGTTACATGATTTATTTTGATTTGATATTTTTATGGGGGACTGAACTTGTAGCTAAGATCAAATCTGGAAAGTTTCTTGTTAAAAATCTTATTTTTCATTTTATTAAAATTGTTTTACGATGCTGAGCGCAATAGAGTCATTGGTTTTTAGTTTTGGCGTTCAGTTTTGGGATTCAGTTTTGAGAGACCTAAACATATAATTTCTTGATGGTTAAAGTATAAGAATTGTATGTTTATGTTTATAGTATATGCATATAAAAGATTGTGATCACCAGATGTGTAGAATTTGAGATAGAGATAATTATTTAAGGTCTATCACTGCTGTTCCTAATCAGCCCATAAATTCCGACTTCAAACATATGTCATAAATAGTAAATTTCATGTTATACTGTGAATTTTGGACATGATTTAGAATTGTATATTTAGTTTTCTCACGAAAAAGAAT
>NW_027421087.1:0-15336 GCF_009905375.1 Apium graveolens | reverse complement strand
CCTGATTGGAATTGTCTTCATCCTCAGCAACTTGCTCTTTACCCTTGCTTGATTCTGATTTGCGTGTGCCAATTTTGAGACTTGGCATTGTCTTTTCCTCATTTCTGGCTTCAACTTTTTCATTGTCAGCTACAAGTGCAACTGATCCTCCTTTTCTCTTTCCCTTTTCCAACAGCTCATCTTGCTCCATCTCAAGTTCATAAGTCTTCAAAATTCCATATAACCTTTCAAGTGTGAAGTCCTTATAATCTTGAGAATTTCTTAGAGAAACAGTCATAGGCTTCCATTCCTTTGGTAGAGACCTTAGAAATTTTAAATTGGAGTCCTTGACTTGGTACACTCTCCCATACAGCCTTAATCCATTCAATAGTTTCTGAAATCTGTTAAATGTATCATTCAATGATTCTCCTTCTTCAAAATGAAAATATTCATATTGTTGAATGAGAAGCTGCATTTTGTTTTCTCTAACTTGCTCAGTGCCATCACAGATAAGCTGCACAATATCCCAAATTTCCTTAGCAGTTTGGCTATTGATGACATTGTCAAAATATCTTGATCCAGGCCATTAAACAAAATGTTCATGGCTTTCTTGTCCTTGTGGACCTCTTCAATATCTTCAACAGTCCATTCTGCCTTTGGCTTGGGAATAGACTGTCCAACAGCAACTGTAGCAGTAGCAGCTGTGGCCACCTTGTGTGGGATGTGAGGACCATTCTCAATGCAGTTGATGTAGCTTTCATCTTGAGAGAGAAGATGTAAATGCATCTTCACCTTCCAGTGATGATAGTTATCTCTTTCCAGGATTGGAATCTTTACACCAATATCCTTCTTACTCATGCTGTTAGCAAAATAGATCTTTAAACTCTTTGTATGTTAAGAGCTTGCTCTGATACCAATTGTTATTCCCAGTGGACTAACAATGAGATTTACAGAAGGGGGGTTGAATGTAAATCTCAAAACTTTTTCAAGTTTTGAGCAGTTTGTAAGACTAAGTGTTTGAGTGATCAAATGTGTGTGAATTGCTTGGAGCTGATGCAGACAGATATATATTCAAACACAAATGTAATGAACACAAAGAACTTAAAAACTTTTCTGGTGGATTTGTTGTTCCACCAGAGATGTGTTATTTCAGAAAATCTGTGATTCAAAATTAAATCACAGCTGCTTCCTAGTACAAACTAGATGATTTTCTCTCTTGATATTTCTAAACAGCTCAGGGAAAATTCACATCTAATTACTAGCTACTACTTGGTTTATATAACACCAAGTTTACAAGTGAAGACAAAGATAAAGTACAATAAGACAATAGTTCTCCACTTGTTTCTGTTCCATTTTTATCCAGTGTAATATGGAATTATCTGTTGACTTTCCATTATGAACCAGACTAAAAATGGCTGCTTTTTCTGCTGTTCCTGAAATAGGCTACCACATCTCTGTCAATCCATGTGCCTCTGTCAGCTTTGTTAACTGTCACTATCAACTGCTATGAGACTGAGCATCCGTTGAAGCTTTCATCCGTTGATGGCTTTATCCGTTGATGCTCTAGCAGTGCACCCGTTGAAGCTTTCATTCGTTGATGGCTTTATCCGTTGATGCTCTAGCAGTTGAAACTTTATCCGTTGAAGCACTTATCCGTTGAAGCATTAGAGACATCTGTTGAAGCTTAGTTTCTTATCCGTTGAAGGTCTTCAACATCCGTTGACACTTCTTCACTTATACAAAATTACAAGGCATGAAATATTTACAATTAGCCCTCCTATTTGTACATCCATTAGTAGTCAACATGACTGATTATCTCCTAACAACATCTAAGAATTACAGCTTGAAACCAGAGAGTGAGATGTGCTAATACCAAACTTATTGCTAAGTAAGGCTACTCCTTCAACGGATAGCCAAGATGGTCTTATCCGTTGAGGCTACAAATACTAGATTTCTACTTAAGTGTTTTGCTGAACTTATCATCAAACTAATACACATATTCCTAATAATTTGAAATTCATCTTGCATGTCAGATTAGAAAAATCCGTAAAAGTACCCCTCCCGACAACGAGACTCGTTCCCGATTTACAAGATTAATTTTTAAAATGATTTTTCGACGATCCAACCGTACGGATGTTAAGATATATCAATTTTAGTCATATGAAAAAATTATTAAAAATTGAAATTCATCTTGCATGTCAGGATTAGAAAAATCCGGTAAAAGTACCCCCCCACAACGAGACTGTTCCCGATTTACAGATTAATTTTTAAAATGATTTTTTCGACGATCCCCGTACGGATGTTAAGATATATCAATTTTAGTCATATGAAAAAATTATTAAAAAATTGAAATTCATCTTGCATGTCAGGATTAGAAAAATCCGGTAAAAGTACCCCTCCCGACAACGAGACTCGTTCCCGATTTACAAGATTAATTTTTAAAATGTTTTTCGACGATCCAACCGTACGGATGTTAAGATATATCAATTTTAGTCATATAAAAAATTATTAAAAAATTTGAAATTCATCTTGCATGTCAGGATTAGAAAAATCCGGTAAAAGTACCCCTCCCGACAACGAGACTCGTTCCCGATTTACAAGATTAATTTTTAAAATGATTTTTTCGACGATCCAACCGTACGGATGTTAAGATATATCAATTTTAGTCATATGAAAAAATTATTAAAAAATTTGAAATTCATCTTGCATGTCAGGATTAGAAAAATCCGGTAAAAGTACCCCTCCGACAACGAGACTCGTTCCCGATTTACAAGATTAATTTTTAAAATGATTTTTTCGACGATCCAACCGTACGGATGTTAAGATATATCAATTTTAGTCATATGAAAAAATTATTAAAAAATTTGAAATTCATCTTGCATGTCAGGATTAGAAAAATCCGGTAAAAGTACCCCTCCCGACAACGAGACTCGTTCCCGATTTACAAGATTAATTTTTAAAATGATTTTTTCGACGATCCAACCGTACGGATGTTAAGATATATCAATTTTAGTCATATGAAAAAATTATTAAAAAATTTGAAATTCATCTTGCATGTCAGGATTAGAAAAATCCGGTAAAAGTACCCCTCCGACAACGAGACTCGTTCCCGATTTACAAGATTAATTTTTAAAATGATTTTTTCGACGATCCAACCGTACGGATGTTAAGATATATCAATTTTAGTCATATAAAAAATTATTAAAAAATTTGAAATTCATCTTGCATGTCAGGATTAGAAAAATCCGGTAAAAGTACCCCTGACAACGAGACTCGTTCCCGATTTACAAGATTAATTTTTAAAATGATTTTTTCGACGATCCAACCGTACGGATGTTAAGATATATCAATTTTATTCATATAAAAATATAAAAAATTATTAAAAAATTGAAATTCATCTTGCATGTCAGGATTAGAAAAATCCGGTAAAAGTACCCTCCCAACGAGACTCGTTCCCGATTTACAAGATTAATTTTTAAAATGATTTTTTCGACGATCCAACCGTACGGATGTTAAGATATATCAATTTTAGTCATATGAAAAAATTATTAAAAAATTTGAATTCATCTTGCATGTCAGGATTAGAAAAATCCGGTAAAAGTACCCCCGACAACGAGACTCGTTCCCGATTTACAAGATTAATTTTTAAAATGATTTTTTCGACGATCCAACGTACGGATGTTAAGATATATCAATTTTAGTCATATGAAAAAATTATTAAAAAATTTGAAATTCATCTTGCATGTCAGGATTAGAAAAATCCGGTAAAAGTACCCCTCGACAACGAGACTCGTTCCCGATTTACAAGATTAATTTTTAAAATGATTTTTCGACGATCCAACCGTACGGATGTTAAGATATATCAATTTTAGTCATATGAAAAAATTATTAAAAAATTGAAATTCATCTTGCATGTCAGGATTAGAAAAATCCGGTAAAAGTACCCCTCCCGACAACGAGACTCGTTCCCGATTTACAAGATTAATTTTTAAAATGATTTTTCGACGATCCAACCGTACGGATGTTAAGATATATCAATTTTAGTCATATGAAAAAATTATTAAAAAATTTGAAATTCATCTTGCATGTCAGGATTAGAAAAATCCGGTAAAAGTACCCTCCCACAACGAGACTCGTTCCCGATTTACAAGATTAATTTTTAAAATGATTTTTTCGACGATCCAACCGACGGATGTTAAGATATATCAATTTTAGTCATATGAAAAAATTTTAAAAAATTTGAAATTCATCTTGCATGTCAGGATTAGAAAAATCCGGTAAAAGTACCCTCCCGACAACGAGACTCGTTCCCGATTTACAAGATTAATTTTTAAAATGATTTTTTCGACGATCCAACCGTACGGATGTTAAGATATATCAATTTTAGTCATATGAAAAAATATTAAAAAATTTGAAATTCATCTTGCATGTCAGGATTAGAAAAATCCGGTAAAAGTACCCCTCCGACAACGAGACTCGTTCCCGATTTACAAGATTAATTTTTAAAATGATTTTTTCGACGATCCAACCGTACGGATGTTAAGATATATCAATTTTAGTCATATGAAAAAATTATTAAAAAATTTGAAATTCATCTTGCATGTCAGGATTAGAAAAATCCGGTAAAAGTACCCCTCCGACAACGAGACTCGTTCCCGATTTACAAGATTAATTTTTAAAATGATTTTTTCGACGATCCAACCGTACGGATGTTAAGATATATCAATTTTAGTCATATGAAAAAATTTAAAAAATTTGAAATTCATCTTGCATGTCAGGATTAGAAAAATCCGGTAAAAGTACCCCTCCCACAACGAGACTCGTTCCCGATTTACAAGATTAATTTTTAAAATGATTTTTTCGACGATCCAACCGTACGGATGTTAAGATATATCAATTTTAGTCATATAAAAAATTAAAAAATTAAAAATTCTTGCATGTCAGGATTAGAAAAATCCGGTAAAAGTACCCCTCCCGACAACGAGACTCGTTCCCGATTTACAAGATTAATTTTTAAAATGATTTTTTCGAATCCAACCGTACGGATGTTAAGATATATCAATTTTAGTCATATGAAAAAATTATTAAAAAATTTGAAATTCATCTTGCATGTCAGGATTAGAAAAATCCGGTAAAAGTACCCCTCCCGACAACGAGACTCGTTCCCGATTTACAAGATTAATTTTTAAAATGATTTTTTCGACGATCCAACCGTACGGATGTTAAGATATATCAATTTTAGTCATATGAAAAAATTATTAAAAAATTTGAAATTCATCTTGCATGTCAGGATTAGAAAAATCCGGTAAAAGTACCCCTCCCGACAACGAGACTCGTTCCCGATTTACAAGATTAATTTTTAAAATGATTTTTCGATGATCCAACCGTACGGATGTTAAGATATATCAATTTTAGTCATATGAAAAAATTATTAAAAAATTGAAATTCATCTTGCATGTCAGGATTAGAAAAATCCGGTAAAAGTACCCCTCCCGACAACGAGACTCGTTCCCGATTTACAAGATTAATTTTTAAAATGATTTTTTCGACGATCCAACCGTACGGATGTTAAGATATATCAATTTTAGTCATATGAAAAAATTATTAAAAAATTTGAAATTCATCTTGCATGTCAGGATTAGAAAAATCCGGTAAAAGTACCCCTACAACGAGACTCGTTCCCGATTTACAAGATTAATTTTTAAAATGATTTTTTCGACGATCCAACCGTACGGATGTTAAGATATATCAATTTTAGTCATATGAAAAAATTATTAAAAAATTTGAAATTCATCTTGCATGTCAGGATTAGAAAAATCCGGTAAAAGTACCCCTCCCGACAACGAGACTCGTTCCCGATTTACAAGATTAATTTTTAAAATGATTTTTCGACGATCCAACCGTACGATGTTAAGATATATCAATTTTAGTCATATGAAAAAATTATTAAAAAATTTGAAATTCATCTTGCATGTCAGGATTAGAAAAATCCGGTAAAAGTACCCCCACAACGAGACTCGTTCCCGATTTACAAGATTAATTTTTAAAATGATTTTTCGCGATCCAACCGTACGGATGTTAAGATATATCAATTTTAGTCATATGAAAAAATTATTAAAAATTTGAAATTCATCTTGCATGTCAGGATTAGAAAAATCCGGTAAAAGTACCCCTCCCACAACGAGACTCGTTCCCGATTTACAAGATTAATTTTTAAAAATTTTTTCGACGATCCAACCGTACGGATGTTAAGATATATCAATTTTAGTCATATGAAAAAATTATTAAAAAATTTGAAATTCATCTTGCATGTCAGGATTAGAAAAATCCGGTAAAAGTACCCTCCCGACAACGAGACTCGTTCCCGATTTACAAGATTAATTTTTAAAATGATTTTTCGACGATCCAACCGTACGGATGTTAAGATATATCAATTTTAGTCATATGAAAAAATTATTAAAAAATTTGAAATTCATCTTGCATGTCAGGATTAGAAAAATCCGGTAAAAGTACCCCTCCCACAACGAGACTTTCCCGATTTACAAGATTAATTTTTAAAATAATTTTTTCGACGATCCAACCGTACGGATGTTAAGATATATCAATTTTAGTCATATGAAAAAATTATTAAAAAATTGAAATTCATCTTGCATGTCAGGATTAGAAAAATCCGGTAAAAGTACCCTCCCGACAACGAGACTCGTTCCCGATTTACAAGATTAATTTTTAAAATGATTTTTTCGACGATCCAACCGTACGGATGTTAAGATATATCAATTTTAGTCATATGAAAAAATTATTAAAAAATTTGAAATTCATCTTGCATGTCAGGATTAGAAAAATCCGGTAAAAGTACCCCTCCCGAAACGAGACTCGTTCCCGATTTACAAGATTAATTTTTAAAATGATTTTTCGGATCCAACCGTACGGATGTTAAGATATATCAATTTTAGTCATATGAAAAAATTATTAAAAATTTGAAATCATCTTGCATGTCAGGATTAGAAAAATCCGGTAAAAGTACCCCTCCCACAACGAGACTCGTTCCCGATTTACAAGATTAATTTTTAAAATGATTTTTTCGAATCCAACCGTACGGATGTTAAGATATATCAATTTTAGTCATATGAAAAAATTATTAAAAAATTTGAAATTCATCTTGCATGTCAGGATTAGAAAAATCCGGTAAAAGTACCCCTCCCACAACGAGACTCGTTCCCGATTTACAAGATTAATTTTTAAAATGATTTTTCGACGATCCAACCGTACGGATGTTAAGATATATCAATTTTAGTCATATGAAAAAATTATTAAAATTTGAAATCATCTTGCATGTCAGGATTAGAAAAATCCGGTAAAAGTACCCCTCCCGACAACGAGACTCGTTCCCGATTTACAAGATTAATTTTTAAAATGATTTTTTCGACGATCCAACCGTACGGATGTTAAGATATATCAATTTTAGTCATATGAAAAAATTATTAAAAAATTGAAATTCATCTTGCATGTCAGGATTAGAAAAATCCGGTAAAAGTACCCCTCCCGACAACGAGACTCGTTCCCGATTTACAAGATTAATTTTTAAAATGATTTTTTCGACGATCCAACCGTACGGATGTTAAGATATATCAATTTTAGTCATATGAAAAAATTATTAAAAAATTGAAATTCATCTTGCATGTCGGATTAGAAAAATCCGGTAAAAGTACCCTCCCGACAACGAGACTCGTTCCCGATTTACAAGATTAATTTTTAAAATGATTTTTTCGACGATCCAACCGTACGGATGTTAAGATATATCAATTTTAGTCATATGAAAAAATTATTAAAAAATTGAAATTCATCTTGCATGTCAGGATTAGAAAAATCCGGTAAAAGTACCCCTCCCGACAACGAGACTCGTTCCCGATTTACAAGATTAATTTTTAAAATGATTTTTTCGACGATCCAACCGTACGGATGTTAAGATATATCAATTTTAGTCATATGAAAAAATTATTAAAAAATTTGAAATTCATCTTGCATGTCAGGATTAGAAAAATCCGGTAAAAGTACCCCTCCCGACAACGAGACTCGTTCCCGATTTACAAGATTAATTTTTAAAATGATTTTTTCGACGATCCAACCGTACGGATGTTAAGATATATCAATTTTAGTCATATGAAAAAATTATTAAAAAATTTAAACATCTTGCATGTCAGGATTAGAAAAATCCGGTAAAAGTACCCCTCCCACAACGAGACTCGTTCCCGATTTACAAGATTAATTTTTAAAATGATTTTTTCGACGATCCAACCGTACGGATGTTAAGATATATCAATTTTAGTCATATGAAAAAATTATTAAAAAATTGAAATTCATCTTGCATGTCAGGATTAGAAAAATCCGGTAAAAGTACCCCTCCCGACAACGAGACTCGTTCCCGATTTACAAGATTAATTTTTAAAATGATTTTTTCGACGATCCAACCGTACGGATGTTAAGATATATCAATTTTAGTCATATGAAAAAATTATTAAAAAATTGAAATTCATCTTGCATGTCAGGATTAGAAAAATCCGGTAAAAGTACCCCTCCCACAACGAGACTCGTTCCCGATTTACAAGATTAATTTTTAAAATGATTTTTTCGACGATCCAACCGTACGGATGTTAAGATATATCAATTTTAGTCATATGAAAAAATTATTAAAAAATTTGAAATTCATCTTGCATGTCAGGATTAGAAAAATCCGGTAAAAGTACCCCTCCCACAACGAGACTCGTTCCCGATTTACAAGATTAATTTTTAAAATGATTTTTTCGACGATCCAACCGTACGGATGTTAAGATATATCAATTTTAGTCATATGAAAAAATTATTAAAAATTGAAATTCATCTTGCATGTCAGGATTAGAAAAATCCGGTAAAAGTACCCCTCCCGACAACGAGACTCGTTCCCGATTTACAAGATTAATTTTTAAAATGATTTTTCGACGATCCAACCGTACGGATGTTAAGATATATCAATTTTAGTCATATGAAAAAATTATTAAAAAATTGAAATTCATCTTGCATGTCAGGATTAGAAAAATCCGGTAAAAGTACCCCTCCCGACAACGAGACTCGTTCCCGATTTACAAGATTAATTTTTAAAATGATTTTTTCGACGATCCAACCGTACGGATGTTAAGATATATCAATTTTAGTCATATGAAAAAATTATTAAAAAATTGAAATTCATCTTGCATGTCAGGATTAGAAAAATCCGGTAAAAGTACCCCTCCCGACAACGAGACTCGTTCCCGATTTACAAGATTAATTTTTAAAATGATTTTTTCGACGATCCAACCGTACGGATGTTAAGATATATCAATTTTAGTCATATGAAAAAATTATTAAAATGAAATTCATCTTGCATGTCAGGATTAGAAAAATCCGGTAAAAGTACCCCTCCCGACAACGAGACTCGTTCCCGATTTACAAGATTAATTTTTAAAATGATTTTTTCGACGATCCAACCGTACGGATGTTAAGATATATCAATTTTAGTCATATGAAAAAATTATTAAAAAATTAAATTCATCTTGCATGTCAGGATTAGAAAAATCCGGTAAAAGTACCCCTCCCGACAACGAGACTCGTTCCCGATTTACAAGATTAATTTTTAAAATGATTTTTTGACGATCCAACCGTACGGATGTTAAGATATATCAATTTTAGTCATATGAAAAAATTATAAAAAATTAAAATTAACTTCATCTTGCATGTCAGGATTAGAAAAATCCGGTAAAAGTACCCCTCCCGACAACGAGACTCGTTCCCGATTTACAAGATTAATTTTTAAAATGATTTTTTGACGATCCAACCGTACGGATGTTAAGATATATCAATTTTAGTCATATGAAAAAATTTTATTTGCATGTGGATTAGAAAAATCCGGTAAAAGTACCCCTCCCGACAACGAGACTCGTTCCCGATTTACAAGATTAATTTTTAAAATGATTTTTTGACGATCCAACACGTGTTAAGATATATCAATTTTAGTCATATGAAAAAATTATTAAAAAATTGAAATTCATCTTGCATGTCAGGATTAGAAAAATCCGGTAAAAGTACCCCTCCCGACAACGAGACTCGTTCCCGATTTACAAGATTAATTTTTAAAATGATTTTTTCGACGATCCAACCGTACGGATGTTAAGATATATCAATTTTAGTCATATGAAAAAATTATTAAAAAATTTGAAATTCATCTTGCATGTCAGGATTAGAAAAATCCGGTAAAAGTACCCCTCCCACAGAGACTCGTTCCCGATTTACAAGATTAATTTTTAAAATGATTTTTTCGACGATCCAACCGTACGGATGTTAAGATATATCAATTTTAGTCATATGAAAAAATTATTAAAAAATTGAAATTCATCTTGCATGTCAGGATTAGAAAAATCCGGTAAAAGTACCCCTCCCGACAACGAGACTCGTTCCCGATTTACAAGATTAATTTTTAAAATGATTTTTTCGACGATCCAACCGTACGGATGTTAAGATATATCAATTTTAGTCATATGAAAAAATTATTAAAAAATTGAAATTCATCTTGCATGTCAGGATTAGAAAAATCCGGTAAAAGTACCCCTCCCGACAACGAGACTCGTTCCCGATTTACAAGATTAATTTTTAAAATGATTTTTTCGACGATCCAACCGTACGGATGTTAAGATATATCAATTTTAGTCATATGAAAAAATTATTAAAAAATTGAAATTCATCTTGCATGTCAGGATTAGAAAAATCCGGTAAAAGTACCCCTCCCGACAACGAGACTCGTTCCCGATTTACAAGATTAATTTTTAAAATGATTTTTTCGACGATCCAACCGTACGATGTTAAGATATATCAATTTTAGTCATATGAAAAAATTATTAAAAAATTGAAATTCATCTTGCATGTCAGGATTAGAAAAATCCGGTAAAAGTACCCCTCCCGACAACGAGACTCGTTCCCGATTTACAAGATTAATTTTTAAAATGATTTTTTCGACGATCCAACCGTACGGATGTTAAGATATATCAATTTTAGTCATATGAAAAAATTATTAAAAAATTGAAATTCATCTTGCATGTCAGGATTAGAAAAATCCGGTAAAAGTACCCCTCCCGACAACGAGACTCGTTCCCGATTTACAAGATTAATTTTTAAAATGATTTTTTCGACGATCCAACCGTACGGATGTTAAGATATATCAATTTTAGTCATATGAAAAAATTATTAAAAAATTGAAATTCATCTTGCATGTCAGGATTAGAAAAATCCGGTAAAAGTACCCCTCCGACAACGAGACTCGTTCCCGATTTACAAGATTAATTTTTAAAATGATTTTTTCGACGATCCAACCGTACGGATGTTAAGATATATCAATTTTAGTCATATGAAAAAATTATTAAAAAATTAAATTCATCTTGCATGTCAGGATTAGAAAAATCCGGTAAAAGTACCCCTCCCGACAACGAGACTCGTTCCCGATTTACAAGATTAATTTTTAAAATGATTTTTTCGACGATCCAACCGTACGGATGTTAAGATATATCAATTTTAGTCATATGAAAAAATTATTAAAAAATTTGAAATTCATCTTGCATGTCAGGATTAGAAAAATCCGGTAAAAGTACCCCTCCCCAACGAGACTCGTTCCCGATTTACAAGATTAATTTTTAAAATGATTTTTTCGACGATCCAACCGTACGGATGTTAAGATATATCAATTTTAGTCATATGAAAAAATTATTAAAAAATTTGAAATTCATCTTGCATGTCAGGATTAGAAAAATCCGGTAAAAGTACCCCTCCCGACAACGAGACTCGTTCCCGATTTACAAGATTAATTTTTAAAATGATTTTTGACGATCCAACCGTACGGATGTTAAGATATATCAATTTTAGTCATATGAAAAAATTATTAAAAAATGAAATTCATCTTGCATGTCAGGATTAGAAAAATCCGGTAAAAGTACCCCTCCCGACAACGAGACTCGTTCCCGATTTACAAGATTAATTTTTAAAATGATTTTTTGACGATCCAACCGTACGGATGTTAAGATATATCAATTTTAGTCATATGAAAAAATTATTAAAAAATTGAAATTCATCTTGCATGTCAGGATTAGAAAAATCCGGTAAAAGTACCCCTCCCGACAACGAGACTCGTTCCCGATTTACAAGATTAATTTTTAAAATGATTTTTTCGACGATCCAACCGTACGGATGTTAAGATATATCAATTTTAGTCATATGAAAAAATTATTAAAAATTGAAATTCATCTTGCATGTCAGGATTAGAAAAATCCGGTAAAAGTACCCCTCCCGACAACGAGACTCGTTCCCGATTTACAAGATTAATTTTTAAAATGATTTTTTCGACGATCCAACCGTACGGATGTTAAGATATATCAATTTTAGTCATATGAAAAATTATTAAAAAATTGAAATTCATCTTGCATGTCAGGATTAGAAAAATCCGGTAAAAGTACCCCTCACAACGAGACTCGTTCCCGATTTACAAGATTAATTTTTAAAATGATTTTTTCGACGATCCAACCGTACGATGTTAAGATATATCAATTTTAGTCATATGAAAAAATTATTAAAAAATTGAAATTCATCTTGCATGTCAGGATTAGAAAAATCCGGTAAAAGTACCCCTCCCGACAACGAGACTCGTTCCCGATTTACAAGATTAATTTTTAAAATGATTTTTCGACGATCCAACCGTACGATGTTAAGATATATCAATTTTAGTCATATGAAAAAATTATTAAAAAATTGAAATTCATCTTGCATGTCAGGATTAGAAAAATCCGGTAAAAGTACCCCTCCCGACAACGAGACTCGTTCCCGATTTACAAGATTAATTTTTAAAATGATTTTTCGACGATCCAACCGTACGGATGTTAAGATATATCAATTTTAGTCATATGAAAAAATTATAAAAAATTGAAATTCATCTTGCATGTCAGGATTAGAAAAATCCGGTAAAAGTACCCTCCCAACGAGACTCGTTCCCGATTTACAAGATTAATTTTTAAAATGATTTTTCGACGATCCAACCGTACGATGTTAAGATATATCAATTTTAGTCATATGAAAAAATTATTAAAAAATTGAAATTCATCTTGCATGTCAGGATTAGAAAAATCCGGTAAAAGTACCCCTCCCGACAACGAGACTCGTTCCCGATTTACAAGATTAATTTTTAAAATGATTGTTAGGAATATGTGCATTAGTTGATGATATGTTTAACAAAACACTTAAGTAGAAGTTTAGTGTTTGTAGCCTCAACGGATAAGACCACTTTGGCTATCCGTTGATGGTGCAGCTTAACTTAGAAATAAGTCTAGTGTTGTAGCACATTTCAGTCTCTGTATTTAAGATATAATTCTTAGAAGTTGAGAGAAAATATAAGTCATGTTGACTACTAGAAGATATGAAAATAGGAGGCCAATTGTAAATATTTATGCCTTGTAATTTGTATAAATGAAGTGGTATCAACGGAATCTTAAAGACCTTCAACGGATGAGAAACAAAGCTTCAACGGATGTCTCTAAAGCTCAACGGATAGAGCTTCAACTGCTAACACATCACGGATAAAGCCATCAACGGATGAAGGCTTCAATGGATGTTCTGTTAAATAGCAGTTGATAAGTGGTAGTTGTAACAGCAGACAGAGGCACATGGGTTGACAGAGATAACTGAAATGTGGAACCTAATTTCAGGAACATCAGAAAAAAGCAGCCGTTCTACTCTAGTACAAAGAGGCAATAGTCAACAAAGTACTTGAGTGATATGGAGAAGAAACAAGTGGAGAACTTTTTATTATTGTATTTTTATCTTTGTCTTCACTTGTACACTTGGTGATTATAAACCAAGTAGCGCTAGTATTAGATAAGAATTTTTCCAGTGCTGTTTAGAAAAATCTTGAGAGAAAAATTATCTAGTTTGTACTAGGACGCAGCTGTGATCAACATCTGAATCACAGATTTTTTGAAATACCATCTCTGGTGGAACACAATCCACCAGAAAAGTTTTTAGGTCGTTGTGTTCTTTACATTAGTTCTTGAATATATATCTGTCTGTATTAGCTTAAAGCAATTCACACACTTGTTTATCTTGAACCAAGCCTTTAAAACTGCTCAAAAACTTGAAAAAGTTTTGAGATTTACATTCAACCCCCCTTCTGTAAATCTCATTGTTAGTCCACTAGGATAACAATTGGTATCGAGCTAGCTCTTGACACACAAAGAGTTTTAAAGATCTTGGAAACTAACAAAGATGAGTAAGAAGGATATTGGAGTAAAAATCCCAGTTCTTGACAAAGACAGGTTCACCATTGGAAGGTGAAAATGCACCTTCATCTACTCTCCCAAGATGAAGGTTATGTAAACTGCATTGAGAATGGTCCTCACATTCCCCACAAAGTAGCTACAGTTGCTACGGCCACAATTGCTGTTGGTCAATCCATTCCAAAACCTAGAGCAGAATGGACAATGGAAGACACAGAGAAGTCCACAAGGATAAGAAGGCTATGAACATTTTGTTTAATGGTCTTGACAAGGATATGTTTGATAATGTGATAAATTGCACAACTGCCAAAGAGGTTTGGGACACAGTTCAGCTACTGTGTAAAGGTACAGAACAAGTAAAAGAAAACAAATGCAGCTTCTCATTCACAGATGAGTATTTTCATTTTGAAGAAAATGAATCTTTAAATGACACATTCAATAGATTCCAAAAGCTGTTGAATGAACTGAAGCTGTATGGTAGAGTGTACCAGGTGAAGGATTCAAATCTTTAATTCTTAAGATCCTTGCCAACGGAATGGAAACCCATGACTGTCTCCTTGAGACACTCTCAAGATTATAAGGACTTCACTCTTGAAAGATTATATGGATCTTGAAGACTTATGAACTAGAGCTGGAACAGGATGAGGTATTGGAGAAGGGAAGAAAGAAAGGAGGTTCAGTTGCCTTGGTAGCTGAAAATGAGAAAGAATGCAGACAAGAAACTGTGAGATCTACATCAAACTCCAAAATGGCACAAGCCAAATTAGAATCAAGCAAGGGTAAGGACAAGTTGCTGAGAATGAAGACAACTCCAGCCAAGGTGACTCTGATGGTATTGATGAGCATCTTGCATTTCTGTCCAGGAGATTTGCAAAGATGAAATTAGGAAAAACACTAGAGCCACTAAACCTCATAAGAACATGGTGGACAAATCCAAGTTCAAGTGTTTCAATTGTGGTATAAGTGGACACCTTTGCAAGTGAGTGCAGAAAGCCAACTTCTGAAAAGAAGAAATTTGACCAAGTAGATTACAAAAAGA